>NC_026657.2:10618333-10927500 GCF_000004075.3 Cucumis sativus
CTGTTCTTTAGCTTGTTTGCTTGCCTCCCTCATCATAGGCCAACAGTTTTCAATGGTTTCTTGTCTCTAAAAAACAGTTTTCAATGTGTTCTATTTGCATTTTCATTGCCATGGCAATACTTATAGCTACGGTTAAGACAGCAATGATGAGAGCTATTAAGGAGTTGCAAAATGTTTAATAATTTTCTCCCCACACTTTCAAGACCATTTCTAGATTAAATTTCAGATTCTTGAAGAATAATCAACTTTTTTATTGTTCATAATAGAAGAAACTGAGTCTTCATTGAGAAAAATAATCAACTCTAGAATGAAAACATAATAGAACACTTAAAGCAACAATTAATTAAGAAGATACCAAAAAATGATTATCTATCATGACACAGCATGCTCAGCAGAAGAATCATCATGAAGCAAAAAATATGACACCATTCATTTCATAATGATATTGTTTTGAAGAGTAATGTTGACAATTTACAACCCTTCAGATATGCATGTTGAGTGGGGAAAAAAACTTGACAGGAACTCAGGCAACAGCATGGATTCAGATAAAGAAACAACACACCTTCTTCACGTGTACCGTCCATCTCGAACTTGCAACTCCAAGGACCTGCTACTCTGCAGAAAATATCAAAAAACGCTCTGTTCACCTAATTCTTGACCAGCCATCCCTTCGCTGAGGACCCTTTCAAAAAAGTCTTCTAATGTGTCCTTACCGTAACTTGGTGTTTTATCTGCACTGTACTCTCCAGTTTCAGGATCTAAAATCAACATACTCTCAGCTGCATAATATCTTCCAATTTTCCCATACTCAGCAGCATCTTCCATTGCAGGAAAGAACTTGACAAGGAAATCAAGAACTCCAATGGCAAAATCCATAATCCCAATCGGTACTTTGAAGAAGTTCGGTTCTTTCCCCAACAGCCTAAACAAGATCTCACCTTGTTCTAACGGAGTCAATGCTTTCCCGGGGCCACCAATGGGCAAAACCTGATTGATTTTATCTTCACTCAACACACAATCCGCAATAAAAGAAGCCAAATCCTGCTCACTGATTGGTTTGCAGGCACACAACTTCCCATCCCCAAACATCACATATGGCTTACCATCTTTCACCAACTCAACTTGACCTCCTAAGCTCTTAAAGAAAGCAGTTGGTCTAACAATGCTGTATGTAAACCCACTATCCTCTTTAGCTGCTTCCATTAGCTCAGCCTCAAATTTGAGCTTAGCACGTTGGAATTCAAGAAGGGGTTTCTGCACACAAATTGCAGAAAGCAACACAAAATGAGAAGCCCCACGATTTCTTCCAGCCACTAAACTGTTCTTTGTAGCCTCATAATCAATTTTCCAAGAATCCTTTATGCCACCAGTTCGGCTAGCAAGGCAAGAAACCACAACATCAATAGGCACATCCAAATCCCCTAAAGACTTCTCCAAAACATCCAAATGGGACACATCTGAAAAACAAACATTAGCTCCTTTCAACTGATCAGATGCCTGTTCCTTACTGTTTCTACCTTTAATTCCACTCTTCTCCCTAGCAATGGCAATGACATTGAACCCTCTACTAACCAGCTCCTTAACCACAAAATTCCCGATATACCCAGTAGAACCCACTACCAAAATGTTAGTATCTTTAGGGTTTTTGGCTCTAAACGAAGATTTAGTGGATTCAACAACTGGGGTCGAAGAAACTACAATGGGATTTCGTCTTTGCCTACTGAATTTGGGGGTTTGTGATAAACGTAAAGAAGAAGATTGAAAAGAGAAAGAGAATGAACTCACCGGAATCTGATGGACGAAATTAGAAGATAAACGGGTTGAATTGGTGGCATTCGCCGGCGAATGAAGGTTTAATCCGGCACCAACGGTGGAGCAAATGGACATTGTTTTTTAAGGTAGAACCGCCAGTGGAAATGAGTGTGATGGCTTAAGCTTACAATCAACTCGGCGAAAATGGTGAGAAGTGAAAAGGGAGAGAAAGTAGGATGAAAATGTGAGGCTGGAAATTCAGTGAGTACCATTTCCTTCATGTGTCCGTGAACTGTTTCGTGTGTAAAGATCTTGACGATAAGTAGATTTCTCTTTTTCTTATCTTCATGCCTATGTTCTTATCTCATGTATTTCTCGTCTCTTCACCCAATAGAACTTCAACTAAAATTTTCAAAACGTTGTTTTTGCTCAAAATTTAAAAGAGGACATGTTTTTTAAACGTTTGTAAAATATATTTTATAAAGTGCAACTTTTAAAATAACTTTAAAATAAATGAAAAAGTTAATGTAATACTTTTTATAATTTAATCTAAGGTCTAACCCAAAAGGAAATAAAAGTATATTGAATTTAAAACAAACTTTGGCTCTTTTATTTTCTACCTATTAAAGATATCCATTTTATCTGGTAAGGTTAATTTTGAGGACCTACTTGGCCTCTCCTATACAAGGCATTTAGATGGGAATGTTGAAGGAAAGTGGAAAAGAAAATTTTTGCACGAGTTAAAAGAAGGACAAGAATGATGAAAAACACATTTTCCATCAGTTTATTTATATATTTTTTAAAAAATATGTATCCACTCTCATAAAGAAGTGTCTATATGTTTAAGCATTTTAAACTTTTATGTATAGATTATTAAATATGTGAATATGAAATTTTATTTTATGTAGTTTAAGAGGTTTAAGAATTCTTAACAAGGGATTAACCATTTATGTGAGGATTCATAAGCAATTAAACATTCAAAACAAACTATCAAATTCAAAAATCCCCTTTACAAACTCATGTTTACATACAATACAATAATCTCCACCCGGAGAGTTTCACATAGATAGAGAATGGAATGTGGAACAAGGTTAGAATTGACATTCTTGTTATACTATGCAACTCTACGAACATCTTTATTTAGTTGTTGTTAATCTTATTAAGTGAAGATCATTGAAAATGTTCAATCATTTAGTTGTTAATCTTATTAAGTGAAAATTATTGAAAATGCTCAATCAAAAAACCAATAATTTAATACATGAGATCGTCAAAGTGGCTCTCTTTTTTAACATGTCCTTTAGATCGTGTTTAATTTAGTAGCTCAATCTCTTGTTAGAAAAAAATGGAAGTGTTTACCTATCATTCAAAAATTACTTTTAAAACTATTTCAAAGTTTATTTAAACAATTTTTAATTAAAAATTAAATAAAGATAGTTTTAGAATAACGCTTTTATCTCTAATCCAAACAGACCTTAATGAGTATCCTTCTCCAAAAATAAACAAATAAATTCTTCAAGTTTTAAGAGGCAATTCTATCGAACAACTCGAGTCTAGCACAATTGATTTAGCAATTGAAGATTGCACTTTTCATTAGATGATAGACAAAACCACAGTTGAAGAAAAATAGTGGAAAAGAAAAGAGATAAGCTTTATAAAGGTGTGCCCTTTGGAATTACTACTATTTTCCTGAAGCTCTTGGATTATATATTCAAAAGGTAGCTAAAAGCCAGCAATTGCTAATTCTCTAAACCAACAGATTTAATAACAACACCCCAACAAAAACCTAATTAATTATTGTATAATAACTAGAAATAGCAATACTAAAGAATAAGATTGGCAGAAACCCAATACTTTGAGCCAAAAGCTCTCGAGTCTTAATAATTTACAAGATACACCAGTTAATGATGTGCATAGATATAACTACAACTTAGTATAAATCAAACCCGAATAGCAACGTCTATTTACATTTTGATATCTGCATAAATAATCTACAAGCAATTATTTGAAATGCATTATGAAATAACTATTTGCATATAGATTATTGCAGTTGCAGAATGCTTACGTGGAAGATGATGCTAAGGGTGTTTTCATTTTATGTGCTTTGCCGAGACCAGTGACCGGCAAAGGAATCACCTACAGAAACCTGAACTCGAAGAACCTCGTGGACAGCACCTCGGCTAAGCACCCCAAGAACGTCTTCCCCTTCTTCTGTCATGAGTTCTGCCAAAGAGACTCGACGAGTTTGTTGTTCGTCTCTCATACGGAATCCATAAAACCATCTTCCCAGCTTCCACCATTTCACACATATATGCCTCTCTGCTATCTTGCATCTTTGAAGTGCTTCCATGATTTGATTCGCCTACAAGAAGTGGGAAATCAACTCAACAATTTCAGTATTTTCTTTTGTACCTGTTTTACTTTAGAAAAAAAAACTTTCTAACCATTAAGGAGGCATCGGGCTCCTACAACTTGCTTTAAATGGAGTGGGCTATTATAACCCACTCAACGTGGATCTCTCATTGTAATAGTTTAAAGTTCCCAATTGTCATATCGTATCCTTAGCTACAGCTGAACTATTTAAAAACCTTTGTTGTCTACGTTGTACTACTTTGTAACCATTTTTTCTCCTCATTTGTAACTCATACTAAAATGTTATGTAACCCAAATACAAACAATTATAACTCACAACGTTGTAATAATCATGGACTACAACAACCAATAGACAATATTAGCCAACTCAGCATCCCAAAGAGCTCCTAATAGTTCTTCTGCTTCAACTTCGCAAGCTAAAATCTTACGTTATGTATTTGATGGTAAATGAAATCATGTGTATTTAATACCATAAATAATGGCCGAAAGGCAATTCAGAAGCTCCTAGCATTTGTCGTCTCACCCCCTCCACCCCACACACGTGAAAAAACAACATTAATTTAAATCCTATTTTGGACTTGAAGCTTTTACTTTGGTCTTTCAAGTTCAAAACATTTTTTTATCGTCCCTGATCTTTGCATAAAGAATCAGTCAAGTCCTTGCCAGTGAATTTTTATAAATTGTTTAGCAAAACCCCAACAAAAATATGTCCGTAGTTTATTTATCTGACAAGCAAACGTCCATGTAAACAATAATTTGAAATTGTGTATATCTAATAGAGAAGTATCAAATTTCAAAATAGATCTATTTTTTGATAGATGACAACAGAAAATTAATAGGAAAGACAAACTGCATTTTTTTTGTGCAAAATAAAAAGGGACTGACAAATATTAAAAAGTTGATGGACTAAAATAAAACATTTGAAGATTTAAAGGATCAAAATGGAATTGACTATAAAAGTTAACAACTAAGATATGGTTTATACCCACAGTTGATTAAACTAAAATGGCAAAAGCAGCAGGACATACAGGGATTTGAAGCCAAATTCTACAGTAGTGTAAGCCAACCAAGTTCAGCAGCTCATTGAGTTGAGGTTTGAAAAGAACCATTTGAGCATCAACAAAGCTAAGTTTCAAATCCCACAAGCCACCAATTGTCCTGAGATAGTCTCCACCCTCGATTGGGGTAGAGGGAGAGCATTGTTCTACAAACTTCACCGCTGCTTGGGCTCTTCCCGATATCTCAATATGTCTCTGAATGTAAAAGCTTTTCCATCCCTGCAAGACATTTCATTTTGTTTGTTCACAAACAGAAGCATCACAACGAACATACCAGAAAAGGGTTGGCTATATGTCCAACAAGGTGATAATCCAAACGAATTTTCAATAAAGGAAAAAGAACAAGCATTTAAGAGAAAAAACAGGGAAAACTCAAAATGGCTCATTCAACAATAGAGCGAAACGAACTTTCAAATCCCTTAATTGCTTCGAAAAACAAAAATGTATAAGTGAATTCACCAATGAGACAGACAAAAGTTAAGTTCAGAGTTAAGATATGAACGAGTGTACGTTTCCCTAAAAAGTTCAAACATGATGGAGAAAATTCAAAGGGCTGTAATTCAACTACATTTGAATTACGAAGCAGAAAGAACAAAACAAGCTTTCAAATCACTGGATCAGTGGATTGATTTTCAAAAAGCTAAAAAATCCAAAAACCCATAATTGGAGGGATCATAAAGCCCGATATAAATAATAATAGGCTTAGAGAAACAAGGTTCTTAAGATTTAATATCCTACAAATTTTCACGGCAACAAAACATAATATGATCAGAAATAGAGCAACAATCCTAAAAAGGCCAAATCATGAACGGGAGAAACAGAACTCACATTCAACTCTAGATAACTACCTACTGTGTGTTTCACAAAATAGTCAAACCATTCGTTCAGAAATAAAAAAACAACCTTCCAAATCTCTCAATTGAATTGAGAAACATAAATATTCAAAACGGGCAATATGGGGAACAAATTCCTAAATTGAGTAGAGCCAAACAGAAAGATCACCATGGAAATGGAGGATTGTGCGAGAGTTGACGAAGAAGAACCATTGATATAAGGCCATCTTTCCCTCGCGAGAGATTCCCACAGATAATCGGAATCGCAGAGTTGCCTACAAAACCGCGAACAACAGCCCAAAGAACAAATGTCCGATACCTTCGTTCCGAATCACAGCCCAAAATTCCACAGAGAAAGATCAATTAATCCACAAACAATATTACAGTAAATTAAAAGGGATCATAATTAAACAAATAACTCTATTGGAACCTGAAGGGAAGAAGCAATTTTCAGTGCAGTGTCAATGGAAAGATTATCCAAACCCATTTCCGATTGCTCTCAATTCGCTTATTTCTCCGGGAAAATTTGTTAGTGTAGATTGAAAATGGTGAAGCCCTGGAACGATGAATTTCAAGGAAAGAAGACAATCTAAGAAGGAAAGCCACCGATTGGATTGAATCCCTAACCGAGCTTGCTTCCGAACGGAGTATGCTGAAGTTGAGAGCTGGAGGCGAAGCCTTTGACGATGGCGATACACGTGGCGAGTTCTTGTACGCACCAAATTTCACACGTAATTTGTTATTGGGAAATTGCTTTTTAACAGTTTAAAAGAACAAACAGCAAATTCCAAAAATAAATTTGATGCTCTTACCATTATACTCTCAACTTCCAAAAGCAAGATTGATCACTCAAACTTTTCAAAATTTTAAATTTGACCTTTAAGTTTAGGGTGTTTTTGGTATAGGGATGCGCCAGATAAACAATGACTAGTCGTGTAAAAAAGAGTTGAGTCGGTTTTAAATTGAGAATTTTCAAAAAAATATTTTTAAATGTTAAATCGACTAGACCTCACAAAACCAATGGACTGATCATTTCTTATCGATGTTAAGGTTAGTTTGACACTTTACTAGACACTATGATCGGTTCCGGTTGATCGATGATCACCTCTTGTTTGGTATGTCAAAATTATTTTTTTCTCTAAAATAAAATTACTTGAAAAAAATCATTACCTAGTTGTATGCATTGCACATGTTATTAAGGGTGAGTACAATGAACTGAGAATCCAAATCGATTCAATTGGTCAAAAAATGAGAGACATCGGTCGAGGTCGGTTTTAGAAAGTCAAATTGAGAATTTTCAAAAAGTATTTCCAAGTGTTAAATCGACCCAACAAAAAGTAACTGATCAACCATTGCTCAAAGTTTGAGATTGATTTGAATGTTTACTAAACTAACTAAGTTCGAGATTGATTTGAATATTTACTAAATTGACTATGATCAGTTTGAGATTGATTTGAATGTTTACTAAACTAACTATGGTCAGTTCGAGATTGAATTTGTCAAAAAACCGACTCCAATCGACCAACGATCACCCCTACCTATTATATACATTTGGGGTTTAAATTTGTAATATGTGAGTCGAAATTTTCAATTATTTGTGAGCTCGGAAGGTCTAATAATTTTAATACTTTAAATTTAGAGGCTTAATTGTTATAATTGAAAGTTTAGAGATGTAATTATCAAATACTCCGATTTTGTCCAAAAATAATTTTTTTTAAAAACCTGACTTTAGCTAAATTTATATAAGACGGCAAAATTGCAACACAACACATGAATTTAGGCCTTCTTCCATTTATCTATTAGGTAGAACTATTATGTGATTGCTAAAAAAAAATTGGAAATTTGAACGTATTAAATATTGTTTTGAAGTTTATAAATTCTGAAGACTATCAAACAGGTCGTTTGTCACGAATTATTATAATCTTAAAATTATGATTAGAACTATTATTTTTCATATGTCACTATTATTCATTTTTCCTTTTAGTAATCCTCTTTCAGTTTGTTCACTATTCCTGATTCTCCCTTTAACTATTTTTCACCCTCATCTCTCCTCCCTTTAATTGTTTTTCACCCTCATCTTTCCTATGTTACTATTTTTCACTTATCATGCAATATTTTTTACTTTCATAAACGTACATTGTAATAACTTATACTATAATAGTCTGTACATACTAAAATAACTATATTCACGTCCAAAATGTTCCCTAAATGTTTTAATGTTTAAAAATCTTTAATTATAAATTGAATTTCTATAGTCCTACATTTATATCTATTTAATATCTAAACTTTTAAAATTATCTAATAGGTAATAGGTTATGGAAGTTTTAAGCTTGTTTGAAATAAGTTTCTAAATTTTAAAAGGTTTAATAGCTCATAATTTGACATATAAGGTAAGGAGGACCAGCACGACGGTTTCTAAAGTTTCCTCACAAGTAGAAGAAAGCAAGCCAAGAAACAAAAATCCTAGTTTATCATTTCAAATTTGGAAAATAACCTTTCTGTACAATGAAAATAAAACCAGTCAACTTCGAATCATATAGGAACGTAAAAGCTTAAATTATAGTAAATGAAAGACGAATTTAATTAACGATAACTAGAGCTCAAAAAAAATCCACAACACCACCGTATACAAACACAAAGTATATAAAAATCCTACTTCAATATCAACAGCACAAATACATCCCCTACAAAACAATCTAGAGCAACAAATCATTTAAAAATTTAAAACTTAAATTTTTAGGGAACAAACCTAATTAGAAATCGACGAAACCACAAAATTAACAAAACATTTACAAGTAAAATCCTGAAGCAGTAACACACGAGCGGTGACAAAGGCCTAAAAAGAGGAGGGTGTACATGAAGGCTGCTACTTGCGAATCCGCGCATGGAGAGAGATAATAGATATCCAAATGAGCAACACCATAACAACGGAGGCGAAAAGGGAGGTCGCCAAAGAAGCACCGACGTGGCGGCAGAATTTATCGAAGGCGTAGCACACTTTGTCCCATCGAACATGTGTGTTCCCTTTTAACCCTATGTATGCGACTCCACCTGCAGCTCCAGTGGCTGAGGCTACCACCCCCAAGATGAACTATATATATAACACAATAATGTTAAAATAATTTGATTAATTAGAATAATGCAATGTTTTAAATGTACGTAATTGGGGTTAATTAAGAGTGGAATATAGTAGAGAGTACCGTATCCCAAATGGCGTAATGAAGCAGGGACTTGGTGTGGCAATTGGGTTTAGCGATGACGAAAAGGGAGGAGAGGCCAGTGACGAGACTGTAAAATGCTGCCACCGATAATGCAGCTACGAAATATCTGTCAAATTTAATTTCACATTTATATTTTTCTTTTTCAAGAATGCATTTAAAAAAAAACTAAATGAACTTTAAAAAATCAAATAATGGTTTCAGAAAAATGAATTCTATTAAATCAAAATTAATTCATTGAAGTCTAAATGAATACAACTCACATAGTTCAATATGTAAATTGATGTTTGTCCAAAAACATATACATTTAAATCAAATTAAAACTAACAAGATTTACCACTCCATGAAAGGTTAGCTCAACTTGTTTAATTATATGCCCTTAATTAAGGATTTAAGAGTTAAAATTAATCTTTTTGTTATTATGTTTGTTAGAAAGGAAAAAAAATATTATAAATGAAAAACTGAAACAGAATATATTTATAAAAATTTATATTCTATTAATAATAAACAAGATTTCTATATAAAATTTGGCTAGATTTAGTAAATAAACATAAGTAAATTAAGAAGTTTAAATTTTATTGAAGGGTCTAAATCCATTTAATAAGAAGTCTCTATATTTTGAGATTTGTTATATTGAGATATTCTTCTATTTTAAAAGGTTGAGTTTTATTTCTTGCATTTTAAATTAGTTACTATTGTTATTTTTTTCAAATACATATTATAAAAATAAGTAATAAAGGAATAGAGACGTACGTTGAAATCTGAATACATAAATAAATATTTAAATACGCCGTTTGACTAAAATATATGAAATTATAAGAATCCATAAATTTATAAAATATGAACTAAACGTTGAACAAACCTTGCAGATATGATAATGGCAAAATTATAAACAAATAAATGAAAAATTAAGATGGCTTATTCAAATTTTCTAAAAAGAAATTATTATGCATGGCAATAACATTTTATTTATTGGCTTTAGTTTTTAATTTTATAAAAATGGAAAAAATAAAAAAGAAAGAAAAAGAAAGAGGTTTATGATTATGGAGTTGATTTTTGGACTAATTTTTGGTCACCAATCCTCTCCGGGGTCTTTCTTTATATTATTTCGGTGTGCAAATTGCAAATATTATTTTTCAATTTTACTTTCGTGCAAAATATATCAAATATATTAAAAAAAACATTATATTATATATATACTCTCACACAAAGTTAGAAAATAGGAAAGAAAATACATGAAAATAATATATATATCTATATATATATGACCTATTGAAATAATTTATATGGTTTTTAATTTAGGGATTCAAATCCTACCTTGATTAATGGCTAATATGTCCACATGTTAATTTAATTATACTTATTTTGACCAAAAAAATACATAATAGAGACTAAATGGTTATAGTTCATGACCTAAATTATTATTTATCATAAAAGTTTAGTAACAAAAACTAAAAAATGTTTTAGTTAAATTATAAGAAAACACACTTGAATTTTTCAAAAACTGCATCATTGAACAAATAAACCTTTTATAAACATTTTGAAATAAAATTTCTTTAAAATTTAGACGAAATTGAGATATGGTGTTTTAGAACAAAAATTTGAATTAGCTACATAATTTTAAGTTATGATTTTTATTTGATTTTTTACTTCATAGTTTCAAAACGTACGTTTATAAAAGTTATAAGATAACATCGTAGCTTTATAGTAATATTTTTCTTAAAATCCATGAATATTGATATCAATTAGTTAAATAATTTTAACAATAAAAAATGAATAATAATAATAATAATAACTCACCTGAAAGCAGGGGAATCGTCGAACTTGGCTTCGACGGGGAAGCCCGGCGGGACACCCCGGAGCTTATTGACGACGGTTTGTTTACTGGTGACCATGACCACCACACTCGACACTGCCGCCGCGAAAACAACAAATCTCAGCACGACTCCGACTAGAAACAAGTTCATTCCACCAGGAGCAGCGGTAGAAGGCGGGGGCGGCGCCTCCTTAGCAGACTCGGGCTCAGCTGAGGCCATTATGGGAGAGAAAAATGAGAGTGGAAAAAGGGAATTAAATTAGATAGGTGTAATTACGAAGGAGAGGGAAACTCGGGGATGTGTTATATATAGTTAATTAGGATTAAGAAATGGATTAATATAATTTTTAATTTGGTTGGAGTTTCCTGCACGTAAACCGCAATGTGAATGTTGATTATTTACGTTCTTTTGAAGTCCAAATTTGAACAAAAAAAATTGTGTATGAAAACAAGAAAATTTCTGATATCCTTTTTTTATCTTAAATTAATTAAATATATGTTATTGGTCAGATTTGTTTGGATTTTATTTATTTATTTATTTATTGTTCATACAGATGAATGAAAAAAAATAATAATAAGAGATTTTGTGCCTCGTTGGAGGGATATTTTTGCATTAAAGAGTTAGTTCATATCCAAGAGAAATTGAGGGGAGGGTTAGTCTTTTTTTAAGAAAAATAATTAATTCATAGAATAAATAACTCATATATATATGTCAAGTAAACAATTACGCGATCTTCTATCGAGATGAAATAAAAAAAATTATATGTTATTCGTTGGAAAATATTTACAAATTTCCTATGCTTTCTTTTAAAAAGATTTTGTTATTTTAGTACACTTCATAAATAAATATTTCTTCCCACTAAGACAAATATCAATACTATAATTAATTAAATTAAAAGTGGCTTTTGCAGGCAATATCGACTATAAATCCATCATAAAACTAAACGTTGTTTAATATTTTATTTCGATGAAACTTTATGAGAGAGATTAGGTAGAGTTTGTATTGAGTTTGGCATCAAATATAGAAAGAAGATGGCCTAATTAACAACAACAAAAAAAAATGTTGGCCATCAGGTTCTTTGGTTATTAGGATAAAGATTAGTTTGGTATATGAGAACAATCTTATCCGATTTTGTGATAGTGTATATCAGTTTATATATATTATGTTAGTTTGTCATATATAAGTTAAGTTAAAGGATCTTTTTTTTCTCTTATAATTGTAATCTCGTTGTAATATAAAAAATATATTTAATGTGACAAAATACATACACATTTAACGATGACTAAATGTGTACCTATAGATATTTTTACTACATTTAATTTTAAAGAGAATTGGGATTGGAGTCTATATATTTTGATATGAATACTATTTCTTATTGGATATATATATCATTACAACCAAGCAACACTTGTACGAAAGTCAATACTGATCTTATTAAATAAGTTAAAATAGTTTTGTTGTTCATGTGTCAAGAACTCTAAAGACCTTTTTTGCTACTTGGGGTGAGCATTGGTCGGTTGGAGTCAACTTTTTTAGAAAACCACTATGAAGAAGTAGGAGCATATTGTTGTTTCGTCGACAAATCGGTTTAGGTCGGTTTAAATCTTCATTATATTTAACAATAACCGACTTTCTTCTTTAATTCGATTAATTTTAGTCGATCGACTAAGTTTTTCAATCTATCATACTTACTGTTACCCACTAATTAATTAATTTGCATAACTTGAGGATGAATAAAGTTTTGACATGCATTAGAGTTTCAAACTGTAGAATTAAATTTTGAAAATAAGAAAGTAAGAAGTAACTAAATTTAGTCTTTTTCGTTTACATATTTTTATTTGGGTTCAAACGTCATATCGCTATTAATTTGGAGCGTTTCCAATTTCCAACATATATATAAACCAAGTTGTATTATTTGTATTAATTACATTAAAATTTTGGACTTTTTGAATTATTTACTATAATCAAATAAACTATATTTTATAATACTATGTCATATATATCTTCGCTACATAAGACAATATAATTTTTAAAAATATATTGACCACATTTGCCCAACCTATAAATTAATTAAAATCATATTCATATTATTAAAATGATAGTCAGTGAGATAATCATATTCTGATGGTTGGTGGTTGATTTTTCTTTTTTATTATTATTTTTTGAACAAACAGAAAAACTAAAATAAAGAGAAAAAAAAGGGAAAGTGAAACATTTTTTAAAGTAATTCATATTAAAATAAAATAATAGCTTTGCAAGTAATAATACTTTGAAAAATTGTGATCATACACTCAAAATTTGAAAAGGATATTTGATTAATCCACTTATTAGATCAAAGTTAATTTTATGTTATGATAGTTTGATTACTCTATTATTTAGTCAAAATCTGGCCACCTACGGCAGCTACCATTGGATTACGTGTCTTTTTCCCCTTTTTCTTTTAATTGTTATTTTTGAAATTTTTAAAAAAAAAGATCAATATCATGTAAAGGTTATTTATTTAGCATTCAATTATTAAGTTAGTTTGCAATTGATTTTTTTTTCTTTTAATTATAAAGTTAATATTATACAATCAAGTTATTGTATAATATTGCCACTAACTGTGAAGTTTTGTTTCTTTATTGGTACCACTAACTTTCAAGTTTATATGAAATAATTAATTTTATTTGAAATATTATGTTGATTTAATAAGTTAGAAAACATTAATACGTCCTTAAAAACACATTAACATAGGCTATAAGCTAATCACTTCATTAAATAGATGATTTATGATCTAGTTTGAAATAGTTGTAATTTTTATAATTATTGTAGATTTATATTTGAAGAATAAGCTAACAAAAGGGAAAATAAGTAAACTAGTGTTGGGTAAATGATCGTATTGTTAAACTAAAAAACTAGTTAATGGTGTTAGATAAATTAATAATAAATTGATGAAGTTTAATTATATGAATCTATTAAAGTAGGTTTACTCTTTTAAGAAAAGTTATAAAAATCAATTTTGACTTTTGGTATAAATAATTTGTCAATGTTTTTTGTTTTTTAGAAAAAAATCCTAATTTTAATTGTTTTACTATTCATTTATAATTTACTATAACATAATATTTTTAAAATTTTACATGATTTGAAATTTGATAATTTTTCTAGATGTGTGTAAAAAATATATTAATATGGAATGATATTATTTTATATATGTCTTTATTATAATGTATTTATTTAAATGGTTAATAAAGTGGAAGATTTGTAGACAAGTTTGATCTTCTTAGGTCCTTGCTTTATGATATTATTTTAATAATTTCTTGAAAAATATAATCAATTTTGTTGAAAAATATTAAAATAATAATTGAATGAATTTTATATAGTTAACATATTAAAAAACTAATAGTTTTTTTTTGTTATTTTGAAGTATAATAAAATAAATTAAAATATTTATAAAATATTCTAAAATTTTAGAATTTGTCGTAATAAAAAATTTAATTCTAAAACTTTGTTATATTTATATAAATATTTTAAATATTTTTTCATATACAATAACAATTAACTTCTTTATTTATAGATTCAGCTTTTCCAAAAATCTACTACGTTTCACTATTCCTAATTTTTTATCATTCCACTTATTAGTATATTTTCTCACCATTTATTTTCTAATATTTGTCACATCCATTATTTGATTAACTTTCTATAACAATTATATACTTCTCTTAAACTTTCATCAAATAAGTTGTCTTAAAAATTAATTACATTTCAAATCATACAAATTTTAAAAATAATTTTGTTAAATAAACTATAAATTAAACATTGATACGATAATAGTACAGATAATAAGTCCTTCCAATTTTTTCCAACTTAAAATGAGTTATTACTAAATAACATTTTAAAATTTGATTGTGCGCAAAAGATAAATTATATATAACAATGTCTACCATCCCTCTACATTTTAAAAATAAATTAGAGAAATTATACCATCAATAATGTAGGTTTAAAAGAGCTTTCGACTTCGACTACTTACGAAGCAAGAACAAGTAATCTAAAAGTCTGTTTGGATTTAATCAATAAAAAAATATTTTTCAATAATACATTCTCTTTTAACTTATTTGGAAATTATATGTGAATTTAGTTTTTAAAATAAATTATTTTATAAATAAATATTTAAAAAATTCATTATTATAAAACCAAAAGTGATAGGGTTTGAATGTAAAAGTAGTTTTGTATGAGGTAGGGATGAGGGTTTGGTGAAAGGGTTCACTAAATAGGGTTAGTTGGGGGCCATGTCCCTAAATTTAATGTATATTGATAAAGAATTTAATGCCATTTTGAAAGAAAAATCAATTTCAGAGCTATCATTAAATGATAAACCCCATTTTGCCCAGCTGGCTGACACTCCTTACACCGCATTTTTCTTTTTCTTTTTCTTTCTTTCTCATTTCTTACCCAAAAAAATTTAGAAAAATGTACGAATTTAAATTATATCAAATTAAACTATAAAATTTTGGACAGTATCAATTTATAAAATTAATGTAAGTTTTATATTGATTTATGTATAAAAGTTTGAAGTTTAAACTGATACCTTTATTAAAGTTTGTTTAAATTAATAAATATAAATAGATATGAAATTTTATTTTATACATTAAATATACTTCTTTGGTCAACAATGGTTTAAATTTTGTTTAAATTTAATTAGTCATGTATTTTTCATAAATCTTTCTTTTTATTGAAAATAATTATAACTTTTATGTAAGAAAACAAAGTATATGTGAATATCATCCTAAAATATAGACGAAAAATGTTATGGATAATAAATAGTTTTTTAAAGACATAAACTACCATTAAGAATTAAATTAAAAAATTTAAACATTTAAAACGACGAAAATGTTGAAGATTCAATATTAAAGAAAAAAAAACAAAATTTACAAACCAACATTGTAAACAATATATGTTGATGGATTCTAATAAAAAAATTTAAAGAAAAGCCAAATAAAAAAAAAAAGTAATTTTACGCTTATTAACACAAGCTAAAATGTTATTTTTACTATATTTACACATATAAAAAAAAATTGATTGTTCCTCGTGTGTCCTACATGGAGTTTCTTTTTTTAGTATAATAAAAATATGGATGCACTTCTCGCTTTGATAACGAACTTATAGAAATATAAATGTATTGATGAAAATATTAACATATCGACAAATAATTTATACTAATGTATATCAAACACACTACACTTTATTTTTTATTTACGTTAATTTGCCTCTAGTCGTCACTTTGGCTATTTCGAGAAAATTAATTCAAACTCCTAACATAATATATAAGTTAAGATGACTATAAATGTCTTTGTTTACCTAATTATCGAAACCCCTTTTATAGTAAGAGTTAACTCAATAATAATATTGAAGGTTTGATTTCTATCTTCACAATTGTTGTACTAAAAAAACTTTTTATAAGTTGCTCAATCTATTAGTGATTCACAACATTTTTCATTTTATTTCGTTTAAAATCATATATACACATTGAAACTACCAATTCATAATTTTAAATCGAGTTCAAACAAGTAAATACAATAACTAGTACTGTACTAATGTCATGAGATGATATATCTCCTAATTAACTTCCTCCTATTATATTTAACAACGAGATCTCGTTTTGTAGCTTTATGACTAGTTCGACGTCAATATATTTTAAAAATTCTATATTCGAAAATTAATACATATTAATATTATAATTAACAACATAATAAAAATGTAGAAATTAAATTTTAAAAAACCAAAGCTAAAATGTTACATTTAACTCAATATTTCTTTTATTTATACAATAATATGAAGATAGAAGTGGAACGTTCCATCTCGAAATAAGGTCATTCCAATTAATCATTATTCATTACGAAAAAAATGAGAAGAAGTGGAGCCCAATAAAGGTTTCCATTAGTTTGGGAAATGAAATCGAATGGATTTGAAACACATAGCTCAAAGAGAAGGGTTTTGTTTTGTTTCCACATAAATCCATTATTTACTATTATCATTTAATGCTTCATCTCTTCCTTCTCTTACCATTGGAACTACCTCTCTGTGCTCATTCATTGAATCCTCCACACCAACCCCCACTACTTTCCCTTCAATTTTCATTCATTCCTTTCCCCTTCCCTTCGTCTCACTGTTCTAAATATATATATATACATATATCATTTTGGTCTCTATACTTTCGACTTTAGTTCATTTTGATTTCATAAACTTTCAAAAGTGTAATTTTTCATCGTAATAAATGGACTAATTAAGATAGTCATTTTTTAAAGTTGAAAGACTAAAACGGACATTTTGAAAGTAGAATGACTGAAATGAATTAAAGTCGAAAGTATAATAACCAAAATGAACATTATATAAAGGTAAAAATAGAGTTTAAACCATTAGTATATAGAGAAAGAGAAGTTAGGGTTTTTGTTTTGTTTGTTTTCTTTTTTTTCTTAATGTTATTTTTGTGGATAGATATATATTAAAAGAGGGAGAGAGAAATGGAGGTGGAGAGAAGAAGAGGGAAAATGGAAGAGGAGAGAAAAAATGAAGAGATGAAGAAGATGGGAAATGATTATGATAATTATCATAAAGTTGAAATGGTTTTTAGGGTTTTGGGATTTGTATTGAGTTTTGTGGCAGCCATTGTTGTGGGACTTAACAATCAAACCAAAGTTGTTCCTCTTGCCGTCTCCCTCAACTCTCCTCCTTTGGATTATACTTTCATTGCTAAATGGCATTACTTGTCTGCTTTTGTGTAAGTCCTCTTTTCTCACTCTCTTTTTATCTCTATTACTATTCTCTCGATCGAGTTTATTTAAAAATTTGAACCTATAATCTTTCAACATAGGTTTGTTTTTTTAGTTTAATTAACTTATAGGTGAAGATTCAAACCTTTAACACTTTGGTTGTTAGTAGTGTAACTTGACGATTTTGAAGTTTTTCTTCGAAAGAATGACTAAATGCTATAGTTTACAAAATATGGACGAACCAAACATTAAAATGATTTGTTAATTTACATTCAAAATTACTAGTTCAAGAAATTGATTACGATGTCTCTTAAAAGACACGTAGATTAATTACCCGTCCTTTTATCAATTAATAAGCTATTTTTTTTAGTTCAAACCTATGTTAATATTCTCAACTAAAAGATGAGATGTTTGGATCTCGTTTTTTAATTTTAAAAAAATCTTATATGTGTTTTTTAATATTGGTAGATGTTCGAACTAAAAAAAATTATATTATATTGTCTTCCATTTCTAATCTTCTCTTCTCAACGTTCAAGTATCCATCTCTGTAACCCATCATATGATGTTTGCTTTCTGTTTATTAATTTCATAACTTTTGTCACACTCAAACCTAAAGGCAAATGGAACGTTATCTTAGATAATATAAATTTGTTTTTCCAAATGATTTTTTAGTAAGAAATATTATATTACTTAGTTCTATTAGTACAATTATTGTGTATGTATATAGTTCCTCAAAATAATACACAAATTTCTAAATTATAAAATTCGTTTTCTTTTGGCAAAAGCAACATTTTGTATGAATATGCATTTATGTCTCAAACCCTTAGATTTAATTTTTTGTTTTCTCCATTTGAAAATTTTGATATACAATTACAAAGTTATATTTATAAACGCATAATGTCAACTTGAATGTTGTCTAATTGATTGAGATAGTATAATATCAATAAAAAATTTAGAAGTTTGAATCTCCACCCTAACGTACCGGTTGAATCTCGGAAATATCATTTATATTTTACTTTTGAGTAATTTGGTCCTATTATTTCTCTATTTTAGTCTTTCGCATATTTTAGGTTATATATGTTTTAGTGTTAAGTATCTAGTTGAGTAGCGACAACAAACCTTATATAGCATTGTGTGACAAAATAAAGTTTACCTAAGTTTTATCTCCAAATTTCTTTAACATCTAAAAGCATACTGTGTGATTTGTAGGTACCTTTTAGCAACAAATATAATAGCATGTTCATATAGCTTCCTATCGTTGTTCCTTTTGTTGAAAAACAAGAGCAAGGACAACATCTTAGGCTTATTGATCATCGTTCTCGACACGGTCATGGTGGCACTGCTCTTCTCCGGCAGCGGAGCTGCAGGGGCCGTCGGAGTTATCGCTTACCAAGGGAACACACACGTGCAATGGAACAAAGTGTGCGACATATATGGTAGATTTTGCAAGCAAGTAGCAGCCTCTACTGTGCTTTCTCTTGCTGGAGCTGTTGTATTTATGTCCTTAGTTGTTTTGGCTTCTGTGGGCCTCCAAAAGAGGCCCAATTAAATGGGCTGGGCTTTTAGCCTGTCTTTCATCTTCTTGATAGTATGGGCTTTAGGCCCAGTATAAACTTCCCCTGTAGCCCATTAAAGTTAATTAGGTTATCAATTATTGTGGAACTGAAATGTTATAATTTGTTACACTTGTAATATCCAAAGGGAGACTACTTTTTATTTATGTAGAATATTTTATTTACCACTTCGTCTTCTGGTTTAGTAAAGCGAAAAGTAGTATCTACTCGAGTCAAATGTTCGAATCTGTACTTGAAAATAAAGAAAAATAGAATTTGTGAGTATTTATTATAAGAAATTCTTAACGTGTTTTTCAATTTTAAATGTAACTTCTTTTTAGCCGAACTTTAGAATATTCGACTTTGGTTGAGGTATAAAGTTAAATTTGTTAAGTTATGCTTTGTTTGACATATAGGTCTTGGTGCGAATGTATGAAAAAGGAAGAAAATATAACATGTATAGTTACATTGAAACACGATGTATGTTAAGTGAGATTTCCACCGATTATTCATTTTTTTGTTATATAATAATTAACTATTAAGTTGTTGTCCACTTGTTACTAATGTTTAGAAAATCGAAAGAAAAATAAAATTACGGTAAGAAATTTAGAAGAAATAAACTTAATTTTCAAAACTAAAAACTAAAAATTCAAGGTTCTGTTTGATAACCATTTCGTTTTTTGTTTTTTGTTTTCGAAAATTAAGTCTATTTTTTTTCATATTCTTATAACGATATGCATCGTTTTTAAGTACAAAGTTAAAATGAGTTTGGAACATCGTCCTTTATCTTTTTTTTTTACCAGTCCTAAGACATTAAATTAATTAACTAATTTTTTTCTATTCACACTTATTTTTATATTTTGATTATAGAAATGATATAAAAAAATTACCTTAAAATCCCAACTATCCCAATAGTTTTCAATTATTATTATTTTTTTGCTATGAATGCAAAGTTAGGTGGGTAGCAATTAGGATGGTATTAATATGAAAATAATTAAATCCGTAAATCTAGCACTTTCCTATCGTACAAGAGAACAAGTTCATAGAAACAAATATCATTATTATTGATTTGACCCATTTATAATCTTCAATTTTTAATTATCAATCTAACCATAAATCAATTATTATAGTGCTCGTACTATCAAGCTCGTGATAAAACAGTTAACCTTTTATAACAAAGAAAGTCATTCTATTGTTGCCACTAATCTCATTTGGTGAAGATATAATCATATCAAAAAAATTGAAAATTTTGAATGAAACTCTATTAAGGTCATAGTTAATATAACACAATTTCAAAAACAAATATTTTCAAACCTAAATTTTAAGTTCTAAAATATTTTCTTCATTTTTTAAAAAAAGCTTACTTTACACAAATAAATATATACAAAAAAGTGAAAAAGCCAAGTGTTTATGAAACGTGTCTATTTTGCATATCTACTTGCACTTAATAACTATGAAGCAAAATTTAATACTGTGTACTAAGTCATATCAATTTGAATTACCAAGAGTATCCATAAGTCAATCCTCTCATAAATGAAAACGGCTGGGTTGTTTTTCTTTTCCAAGTTGGTCCATTAATTTAAAATTATAATTTATCGTTAAATTTTTTATTCAAACCAAAATAAACATAATCCAACTAACATAATACCTAAATGATAACTTCGTAATAGTTTTTTCATCTTAGTGAGTCCATTTATAATGTGAAAATTATTATATTTTTCTGCCGTATAAATTCTAGTGTTCTATAAATAGTGGTTAAAATCTTAGAGGGTGTTTGGTGGGACGTAATAAGATGAGTTTGTGATATAATGTAATCTAAGTCCATATTATGGATGGAGTATTTTGTGTATAACCGTTTCTACCGTTTTCATACTTTACGATCTTATTTTTATTTAATGTTCGATTACTCATACTTCTCAACATGCAGTGTTATGATTTTAAGTAATTTTGATTACATTATGGCTCAATCAATTTGCACCATACATTTTCCTCTATTTATTTTTAAACTAATCATAAAGCTACACTTAACTGGTTTGAAAAGCCTCAGCACACCCACTAAATTTAATTACAAACTAACCACCTATATCTCCTTTTTTTTTTCCATTATTACTCAAAATCTACCATTCTCACTTTTCCACCTCCATCTTTTTAATTTTCCCACACTTTCCCATTATCCAAACACTCCTATTCTTCTTTCATATTCTCATATATAAACTCAAGCCCTAAGAGTTTTAGTGAGAAAAAGAAAACGAAGAGATCAATTAATTAAAAGAAAAAAGATTCAATGAGTGGTTGTGGGAAGCTAGAAGTGATTCTTAGGGTTTTGGGATTTTTGTTGAGTTTGGTGGCAGCCATTGTCATGGGAGTTGACAAAGAAACAAAGGTTGTTCCTATTACTATCTCCTCCAATCTTCCTCCTTTTCCGATTGTCGTGGTTGCTAAGTGGCATTATGTATCTGCTTTTGTGTAAGTTTCTACCCGATTCATTTTAGAACCACTATTGAAAATACAACTCTTTTTTACGCTAATAATTTTTTTTTTTAAATATTGATTAGCTTAATATATTTGAGCGATTTTGAATTTAATTGAGTTGATTATTGCTTTTAATACTCTTTTAGAATGTATTTGGAATAAAAAATATTTTTTTTCTTTTTAGATTTTAGTTTGTTTGCTATTATATGTACTATGGTTTACGAGGTGTTTTAAATATGTTAAACTACGTGTTTTTTTCTCTCGAATTTAAAATATGTTCAATAGATTTCTAAGATTTTTATTACGAGCTCGAATTTTAAAAATGTTCAATTAGATATACATTAAAATTTCATGTCAACTGAAAACCTTAAATTTTAAGCTTTGACGGGTGTACTATAACTATACAAATTTCAAAAGCTTTGAATTTCGAACTAAATTTGTATTTTTTAAACTTTAGAAAACAAGTAAATTAACGAACCTCAAATTTCCGCTGATGACATATTTAATTCAAGTATTTATTAAAATAAACATTTTGTCGATTTTCCACTTGCCCCAAAATATATTTAGAACCATTTTCAAAACAATGATAACGAACAAAATTTATTTAAAATTATAGATTAAATAGACTTATTGACTATTTAAAACTAAATACACACCTACTTGCTCGAATTCTCAAATTCAAGTTAAATTACTCACTAGATTAAATAGATTAATTTTCATGTAATTACTCAAGATTGAAAGACTTAAACGGTAAAATCGTTCTTTTCGGTCCATTCAAAATTTACAAAAGTGTAAAAAAATCTCTAAAAATAAAAAAATATATTTTAAATTCATACAAACAAAAATTAGTAAATTAACTCAAAATTTTCTTCTAATTCATTTAGTAATAAATTGAAATTAAATCATTAATCACATTTTTTATATATTTTTTCAAGGTACTTATTAGCAACAAATGTAATAGCAAGTTCGTATGGATTGTTATCGTTGATGCTTACATTAAGCAACAAGAATAGAAGCAATAATGTGTTAACTTTACTGATCATCGTTCTCGACACCGTGACGGTGGCACTGCTCTCCTCCGGCACGGGAGCCGCCTTGGCCATTGGAGTTATGGGGTATGAGGGAAACTCGCACGTGGGGTGGAACAAAGTGTGTGATACATTTGGTAGATTTTGCAAGCAAGTGGCCGCTTCGGCCCTTCTCTCCCTTGCCGGAGCCATCGTTTTTCTGTTGCTCCTTATATTGGCTCTTGTGGGCCTACTCAAGAGGCTCAAATAAATGGGCTTTCGGCCCACTTTCTACAACAAAACGAGAGAAAAAAGAAGAAGAGGGTTATTGTATCCGTGTGCGTATATATTGTTTAAAATAAAGATTTGAATTTAGGATAATACAAATTTCTAAGTTTGTTATTATTTTATTATTAAATTTTAGATAATTATAATCAGAGCAATAATTAAAAATTAAGTATATAACAATATTTTTAAAAAAATTACAAATATAATTATTGTTGATAGGCTCGTAGATTAATATTTGCAATAGTGATGGGTTTTTATAGTTGATAGACTTAATAATATTTTATATATTTATAAATTTTAAAAAATGATGTTATATATTATATTATATATTTATTTATATTTGTTATGTTACTAAAAAATAGCTTGGGCTCCAACAAGAGGAAAATCTTAAAATAGTAAATTGAGTGATTTTTTAAAATAACAAAATATTAAAATTATTGATCAATTATAGTAAAATTTATTAATTTTTTATAGTCGATTTGAAATGTTTTCTATTTTTTTTAAAGATAAATGTTTTTTTACTATTCCTAATAATTTCTCTAAATTTTTATCCATAAATAAATCTTTTATAACTTTCAAATAAATTAACGTGTTTATTATTTATCTAATATTTATATTAGTGGCATTTTGATTCCCATTCGTTATGTTTATGAATCTTATATGATATAATGAAAATATTGATTCATCACTTATATAGGTGTCAAATTTATAAAAATGCGAAGAAAATACGAAACAAAGTTGAACAAAAATTTAATACCATAATAAAAATAATGATAGAGCAAATAAAAATAAATATTACCTAACCATTATGCATCTCCTCTCTATGAAAAATTTCAAAATTTGTCTTTTATAAAATCATTTTCATAACATGCGATAATATTTGCGAGCGCACAAAAGATGGATGATGCAACTCATGCAAGTTTTCTCAATGATCAAGGTTGCTTTAGAAAATACTTAAACGTACTTCTAATCATCAGCTCTTTTTTTTCTTTTTTTCTTTTTGTGCATTAATTTGTTTCCATTTTTAAAATATTTTTTACGGTAGCGGTGGAAAAAGAAAAAGAAAAGACAGAGAGTACGTCGGGGGGAAATGATAACAGAAAAATTACAATCGCAAGAAAGATTACAAAGAGAATTAGCGATTCCAAAGTGTAAAATCGGTAGTTTTTTTTTTGGAATATTTTCAATCATTTTCTTCTTCCATTTCTGAATTTGATCGATCTCTCTCTCTCTCCCACGCACATTGTTCTATCCTTCTTATTGCTTCATAAAAAGCTTCATCAATGGCGGATTAAAGAAACAAACCAACAACAGAAGATCAGCAAGCTTCTGTTTGTACTAATGGAAGCCTGTTCCGACTCTGTGATTCCACTTTTCCCCCTCATTTTGCCGGTACATCACTTTGAAGCCACTGAAAAGGAGGCTTCGGCCTCAAGGAAGCGTTGCAGAGCTCTGGAAGCCAACGGCGGAGTACAGAAGAAAGAGAAGGAGAAAAGGAAGGAGATGAGTGAGAGTTTCGATGTTCTTCGATCTCTCGTTCCGAATCTCTCTCCTAAGGTTAGTGGATGGTGGATTTGATTCTTGCATGCTTTAGTATAGAATCTGGATATACCTGTTGTAGGTACATTTTGTATTCGTAGTTTTAATTAATTCTGTTTTGATGCTGAAATAATCAGGCTACGAGAGAGACTATTGTTTCTGGAGCGATTCAGTTCATCGAGTTTCTTCAGAAGCAGTTGATGAGGCTGGAAATGGAGAAGAAATCATCGGAATCGGTGGCGCTGCTTCCGAATACCAATTCGGATTCATCAGGCGGCATTAATGGCGACGGCGTCATTGTCTCAATCTCCGGCAACATTGTGTTGTTTGGGGTTATTATTGCTTCTGTTCAACGAGGTATTGTGACACAGATTTTACTGGTGTTTGAAAGACACAAGGCTGAAGTTCTTGCAGCGAATGTTGTAGTCAGCCATGGAAATTTAACTTTAACAGTCACAGCTTCTGTACACGGTTACGTAGAGAATACCATAGAGCAGATTAGAAATGATATCCTAGGCTTAAAGAAGTAATAACTTCCATTATATTCACGAGATTCTTCCCTCTTTATTTACTATGATAGGGATGTTTAACACTTTTACAGAACTAGAAACTGAACGAATACAATACATTGGTAATATATATTTTGTCTTTTGCTTCAAATTCATGTTATTATTGAATATTTGTTAAAAGATCAAGTTGGCTTCACCTTTTGATTCTAAATATAATTCTTATTTGCAAGATAAAAACATCTCTCTCTCTCTCTCTCTGCTGTTTCTGTTTTTAGTACAACAATTGGTAGATGATCACGAATGAACCATCAACTTTTAATTTAGGATGATAATTGGTATCTTTTCTAATGAACTAACTCAATCAGATTATCTTCTCTACGTGGGTTATTTTGGTGAAATAGTTATATTAATGAGTTTATGTGAATGCACCTTTTGCTTTTGATCAAGTATCACTCCCTCCCTCTCTATGTTGCATAAATATATAAAGTATACATAACTAATATAGATTGTGCACATATATGCGAGGAGACAAAGGTATCACTCTCCCTCCCTCTCTATCTTGATTACATATATTTACTTGTTAGCTATTGATGCTATTAAACCGTGTATAAGCAACTTGAATATAGCTCAATAGATTGAAATGTTAATATCTCTTTCTCAAGGTACTTTGTATTGAATTGTTTTATATTTAGAAAAAAAATACATGAGGAGAAGTCTACACTAATCTTGAAATGTCATACTTTGTATTGAATTGTTTTATATTTTTAGAAAAAAATACATGAGGAGAAGTCTACACTAATTTTGAAATGTCATCTCATCTTCCAATTGGGAATGAGAAATCTTTTAACAAAGTTGTCAATATTTTGGTTGGATGAAAACCAAATTATATGGATTTGGTAATAAATTGTTGCAAATGGTTAGACATATAACCACACGAGGAAGCAGTATCTAATGTTAAGAATCAGCACAATCAACAGGAGCAAAGGAAATAACTTGAGCTTCAAGGTCATACCCAACATGGTAGTTTTGCAGCTGAAAGTTCCCTAATATCGAAACTGGAGATCCAGAACGTAGAAGGGCAAGGCAGAAAATTCCATCATCCTCTATCTTCACAAAGGTACTTTCTACATTTAGAATTAAATCTGCACCATCAAAATGAACTGTGACATCTGGAAATGACTCTAAATCATTTGCATTTTGTAATTCAAAGCACAACTCAAATCTTTCTTTAGGGTCATCTTTTCTCTGTGGAAAATCTTTTAGTGTAAGGAATTTAGCTAGCAAACTATCAAATGCATCTGTTTCAAGACTTGAGTATGTTATTCCTGTATCTATGATCCACCCGTCTCTGACCTCATATACATCAAAAACTCCATCGAAGTGTGGCTCATCATTCCCAATGCTGATTCCAAGAACCTTCACATAATAAGCATCTGAATTGGGATATAACAAAGGTGTTTGACCCCCTGAAGTTACAGGTAATGATCCAAAATACATTTTACTTGTTGATCCTAAATTATTGAAAGGAACCAAGCAGTAGGAGAACTTTTTTATACCCAATTGAGAAATTAATGACAAAGGTGTTTGGTTCAGGCCCACATTCCCTGTATAACTTTGTTCATCTCCTGTTAAAGGAGCTTCTGAACAGCCAAAGTTCAAAAAGCCAACATCCACAAGCATCCCATCAGAGGTATCAAAACCAAAACTATCAGATGAAAGAATTCCACTTGTTGCTTTATTATCTCCATACACTAATCTATATTTGCACCATTTGTCAGATGAATTGCAGGTCTGGAAGCCAGTTAAGGAATTGCAAAAGTTAGAGCCACATGGTTCCATCTCATAGGTGAAGGATTTGGACGAGAGAAACTTGGTGGTGAGGCCTCTTTTTTCTGGTTCACATTGGCTATTGCAGTTTGAGCATTGCACCCAAATAAGACCATTTGATGTGTCTAAAAATCCCATCACTTGACTTGAAGGATTTCCAATGTTGAAACTCATAAGGTACTCACCACCTTCGTTAACTAATGTTGGTGATAGTGACACATCATTGTCCAATGCATTCTCTGATAACTTGTTGATGTAATACAGATAATTCAGTCGCGACCTAGAACGATGAACGGTTGCCTCTATCCTTGCAGTGTCTGTCATGGTGTGATTGTAAAATGGTGATAAAGGTGAATCATGGTGAATCAAACGTGCAGTGAAGCCAACTTCATTTGATACCATATGCATTCCCTTTGATTCAAAGATGGTAAACAAAAGAAAGAGAATCGTATTTCCAAGACAATGGTTAGGACTCATTTCATTAACTTAAACACAAAACATTACATTAAGTTTACGCTTTATATCAAGAACAATTTTACATTTCACTTCCATTGATTTGGGGATGGGTAGATGGTTTGTTAGGTCACACAAATTGGAATCTCTGAGTTTGTGCAGTTGTAAAAAACTCAGTTGGTTCATTCATGAGCCTCTTGTGTTTTCCAATGTGCAGAGGCCAGAGAGTGGAAGAAATGGATGAAGACTATCAGCAATTTCATTTAATCCTTTTCTGCAAGAGGTAACAACAATACCATTGTACATCTCTTTCAATTATAAAAATAATCAAAAGCAACCTTAGTTCAAAAATATAGTAATGATGTGCCTAAAAATTTACTGATCTAAAACAAAACTAGAGCAGAAGCATGAAGGAGAAGAGCCTACACCATTTGCTTCATTCTTGCTATTTTAGGTGTCATTTCAAGTCTGTTGAACCCACAGCTTCTCAATTTCTTGAAAACGATGAAAAGAAAAAAACCTTTCTTACTCCCGATTAGGTACGTCCTTCACTGATTTAGTCCAATCATGTTTAAATTTCATCTCTAAGCGGACATTTTGTAGATTGCTGAGCATTTTAGGAATATGAGATTTAATATTTGTGAAATAGAATTATAGAATAGTACATAAATGTTAGCATAACTATTGCTCCACAAAGGTTGAAAGGAAACTACTAATGCCTTGACTGACATTGGAAAAAAAACGTTGGACTTCTGGGGTGAACTTCTTTTGGTTAAACTACAAGTTAGTTCTTGATCCACTCAGCTAAAAAGGTTCCTAGTAAGTTCAATTTTCAAAATTGAGTCTATAAAGTTTGTCGTTTTTACCCTAAAAAAATTTCGGTAGGACATAATTGATTAGCTTTCGAATCTCTTGAAAATACTATCTGTTGTTAAATTCTAGAATGGACATCACTATTTTAAATTCTTGATTCTAGCCTAGTCATGTACAACATAGGACTCTCTGTGGGGGATATAATATGAATTACACACAATTTGACGTGGGTATATAATGTAGATACAAATTGACATTAGGGCATCACTATTTTAATTATTTTGGGCATTCGATAATGAAAATGAATATTGATTTGGTATATAGGTTACATAAATATTCAAGAGAGCAAAATTATCAGAACGTCATGAGCTTCGTCAATCTTGCTCTCTCGGTTACAAATTTGTTCAAATTCTTTCTCAATCGTGCACAAGCCAAGAGAGTGGTGAGCGGATATGAGTGAACATTGTTAGTTCCCTTAAGAATATTGTTAGTTAGGGAAAGCAGGATTCATGCATAAGTAGAGGAGGCAGAAGTATCTTTAGGCTCGAATTCGACTGGGAGCTCTCGATTTCTCCCATTGGTTGTAAGATGACAAAAATTTTAAATATGGTGGTAGTTATAATATATAGTAATTACAATTATAATCATACCATCTCTATCAAAGGACAAAAGCAAAAGATTTCTGATTTAATTTTAGAAAGAAAAAACTTTGGTTTCATTGCCAACATTTCTCCTCGAAAGAAGTAGGAGGCATCTTTGCGAGACAGTCTTGTCAATTGCTTCCATAGATAGGTACATAGCCCAACTTTCGTGCAAAGAAACTATAGTTGAAAATATAATGTACATTTCTTCCAATTATAAAAGAAGAGAGAAGATTGAATACAAAGCAATACCTAATGTTATGGCCTATAAATCTATTGATGCAAAAACAAGACCCACACACCATAAGGAATTCAGTTAGCAGAGCTGGATTATTTGGTATTACTCGAAAAAACAGTAAAGATAAACCACCTTGATGTCTTTTCTGTCTCGTCTCAAGTCTCTCTCGAACCATTGCGTCTCGTAAAGAAACAATTTTGGTCAGCTTCTCAACTGGATTCAGCATCCCCCATCATAACAGAATTATTTTTGAATCATGCTGATGAAAGTTCATCCGAAATCAAGGTTATGTTCTTTACCGATTTAGATGTTTACGTTCACCTCTGCTCCAACATTTTGTAGATTACTTAGCATTGTAGAAATATAAGAATTAAGATCTGCGTCAAATTCCTGAGGAATAGAATATGATATTACTGTTAAGCTTATTTCCCATGATTGATGAAACAAATGAATAAATCGTGTGTAATTTATTAGACCTTTCTATGTTCTTCTTTTTGGTGCTCGCTAACTTGTGACGGCCATTCATTGACCATCTTTTGGATCTCGGTCATAAAGTCCGACTTGGAATTCGAAAAAACCTGGCATTAAAAAAAAAACAGAATGAGATACGACTCTTCAAGACTCGATCACCCACTCGTTTATGTTTTTGTCTTCTATCCATGGTGCCGACAATTAAGAACTCAAATGCGAATATACAAAGATTAACATTTTAGGTGAAAATTCTCTAAATATCAAAATAGAGGACGTCTAGAGTTGATAAATCAAGACTTGTTCATTAGAGAAAGAATGTTGAGAACAGCAGTCACCTGATAAATTTCATGAATGATAGCAGCAGCTTCCTCAGGCTTACGTTCTAATAGAAGACCCTGGGAAATATACAAAAAGAAAATTAAGACATGTGAAACACTTGTTATATAAGCACTTCTTGAAAACTAGAACCACATAGGTCGTATTAATTTTGCAATGACATGTGAAACACTTGTTATATAAGCACTTCTTGAAAACTAGAACCACATAGGTCGTATTAATTTTGCAATGGAATGGAACACGTCCGAAGATGCTTTGAACAACTTCATTACCTTAGCTCGTGAAAATGCAGTTCCAAGAGTATGTCGCTTTGTTGTTTCAGCTCTCAGCCTATCAAATTTCCATAGACAATCAACATCTCCTACGCAAAGGAAGTTTTGGAGCTTCATAAGCAACTATTTAATACAATGAAAAGAGTGCCCTAAGAACTTAGAAATGTTGGTCAGAACAATGAGGATTTTTTTTTTTTTTTTGGTAGTAAAACTGAAGCAACAGCTTATTTTTCTATTTGATGCAGAATAATAATGAAAAGCTCTTATCAGTGTGATTGACACAAAACTGAAAGTTCAATAACCTTACACATGATTAAGATTTTGAAAAAAATGCAGTTGAAATACATTCAACAAAACTTAGTCAAGAAGCCTCCACCCCCATGTGTACCTTTAATAGAACGAAGACATTTTCTGCCTTAAAAAGAAAATAAACTGTAGCGACAAACAAATGTAAGTAAAAAGGAAGCTAACTTACACAACGAATCTTTTGCGCATTACTCAATATCCAAATGATTTATTCATACCAATACTTAAAAATATGCAACCAACCAAAACAATGAATAAAATTGATCGTTCATTGAGAAATGCAAGTAGTGTGGCTACCTATTTTGGAAGCAAATCTCATCAACGTGTCAAATGATGTTCGGCGAAAATTTACTCCAGCCTTGGAGAATTTTTTGAAGTATTTGGAAAGCAACGCCCAATTGTCAGCATTATAACATATCCTGCAAAGAATCAATACAATCTTATAGCGAACAATGCAAGACAAATATGACACGATTCAGAACTTCAGAATGCAAAATAGAAATTTATGTTTATTTCTATTGACACAGATAAATGATTGGTTACTTTTTAGAACCCAATTGAGCTTCATCAAGCTAACCTGAAAACAATATCTGCTGTACCAGGTTGTAGTGGCAATTTATTCCTTCTTATAAGTGCCACAACTTCACCCATGAGTTTAAGATCATTGTGCTCTTCGGCATATGCCTGAACAGGAAGAGAACACGTAGATTAATAAATCCGAAACTGAAAGCTCAACAATAAACATAGTAGTAATAAATATATCCTTAAGACCAGTAGATGGTGAGCAGATGCAACACTGGGCGTCAATCCATTTAAGTTATGGATCCACAAGGTCTTCTTTCCTGCACATGTAAATTAAGACTAAGTCCCATCATGCGTATCATAGTAAACTGCAAACCACAAAAAGAAAGAACTGTATACCAATTGCACAACCAAGCATATAAAGGATATTATGGCATACCAAATTGAAGGGCACCTGCCCGTACACATGCTTTGGTGACCTCTCGGCAAAGATGAGAATTAAAATTATCGTGAATACGAAGATTTGATAGCCTCTACAACCAAACCAAACGGAAAAAACTAAAAATGTGACCTCAAAAGGGAGCATAACAATAGGAGTGTAAGAGCTAAGGGACTAACAAATATCCGCAGCCTTTTCAAAATGCCAAATAGAAGCTGAATATCCTCCTCGGTTTTACAATTTTGGATCAATGACCACATCCAAGCATTAGGAGGCATGCTTCTTTTAACCTCTACAGATTCAAGCATTTTATCATATAATTCCTTGGCAGTGACTACACAAAAACAAAATTAAAAAAACCATGTTAAAGAATTTCATAAATCACACCAAACAAAACCAGAAAATATCAGCAGAATAAAAAAAAAACAAAACAAAACAACAACCTGTAGCGGTTTCCTCAGCAGCATGTGCCACTGATGAAAAAGAAGCATTAGGCATCGATAGATACATAGGAGTGGAACAGTCTTGCGCCATTGGAGAACAACATTGTCGAGCTATCCCTGTTCATTACATTGAGTCATTGACATAATGAACTTCTGCTCTGAGATATTAAAATTTCAGTTCGAGCATAAGAAACTCCCCTACTCCCATTTCCTAACCAAACTAGTACAAATAACCATAAAATCTGACCTAAAACACGTAAATTCCAATACGGTTCCAGTAAAATTCTTCTAATAGATTTTAAAAAATTTACGAAACGTTGAAAACTGGAAAGTGAATGGTATAATTACCAGAAACAGTCCGCCATTGATGAGAAGTTGGAGGATCCTGGTTTACGGGAAAACTAGAAACAAGAAATCGATAAAACTGGAGAGAGGTGGAAGAAGATTTGAGAAGATTGGAGAGGCGACGAGAGCTGGAAACGACTTGCATTTCAACAAAGATTGTGAAGAAGAAATGGCGATTGAAGGAAGACTCCAATGGAAGTATCGGCTACCGAAGCGATGAAGATGAAAGCCCAAACCCAAGGATTCGATTTGGACATTTGGTGAGGGTTTTCGGGTTTGCTTCTCTACAAATCACCCCATGCTTTTACCGTGAGACCTCCTCACTGATTTCCCAATTTATTTATCATCTAAATGCCTTTTTCCGTTATTAAAAAAACCCTTAAACCTCTATACCTAATTGAAGTATTAAATATCAATTAATCTACGTCATTAATCAGACTTAGCTCGACTGATATCTATATGTTCAAAAAGATCAAAGCTCTCGTGTTCAATCCCCTCATCCACAATTTGTACTAAAAAAATTTATATCATAGCAAAGTGACAGACATTTATATTATCAACGTCAAAGTCAAAAGTTCAATTCGAATTAACTAACTCATTTAAATTGTTTGCCTCGATTCTTTGTTTTTCAAGAAGGAAATACAAATGAATTGAGGGCAAAGTTTGTTTATTTAAATAGTGTCATGGTCAAAGGAAATTTTTTATTTTCGGGTTAAAGTTCTCTCTCTATCAAGTTAGTGTGATTCACATTAAGTAAGTTGTCTCTTGACTCGATGGTACTCTCACCAATTAGATTTGTTTTCCTTCCGGTTCTTCTATCTATTGGTAAATCAAGAAACATAGAAAAAGGTGTTTCACCCATAATAACGATCAAATATCACTTAATGAAAATATATGTAATGAATGATAAGGATGAGTGCTATTGTAATCTCTCGTACTTTTATCCCTCGAAGTTGTTGATTCAAACTATCACTTATTGTATAAACAAAGTTCTAAATCCCTCGTATTAAAAGCCTTGATCTTTCATTTCCCTTTTAAGGATTACATATGTTTCTTCACTCCTCAAATTGCTTACACTCCAAATTTCTAATTTACTATTGAACATCACATTTATAGAAGTATAGATTAGTGATATATTTTAAAGCAAAATAAAATATCAAATAATCGTATGAACGATAACAAAACACACAAATACAAACCTAAACATAACTCAACCTCGATAAAGATAAATTGTATCGTTGAACTATTTGTTTCTTAAACGTCCATTGCACTACTGTAAACATGAATTTGTGTTCAACTTCCAATATTTTCCTTAAAACATCATATTTTGAAGTTTGAGAAATTGAGATAAGTTCCCCATCCATGTAGTATATTGAACATTTTTTTAATCAATATTTTTTTTAGATATGAGTTTAAATTGTATTCATTAAAAAAACCATTAAACATTCAATTTTGATTCCTTTTCATTCATAAATAATAGATGGATAAAGAAAGAAAAAAAACATTTAATAGACATTTGTTAAACTAAGACCTAAGAAAAACAAAATTGAAAACTTGGAAACACAAACTTAACCGTTTACAGATTAAACTTTATAACTTACCATTAAAAGAATACATATGAGAAACCCTTTGTTATGCCACATCAAACTGAATTTTCTTTTTCAAATGATATTCAATAAGAATATCAAATGGCAATTGGGAAAAAAAAAGTAATGACACCTTATAATGGATAGTTGTGGGATGTGAATTTAAGAATCTAAATGCTCTTAGAAACTAAGAACCATAAATTGAAGATTCTTTCACTTCATACATCTAACAATGAAGAACTTTCTATAATCATATGTCAATCTTATCAAATAATTTTCTTAATTAGGTGAGACGGAATGAACCTTAAATACACCAGGGCCACCCTGAAGTATTATTATTATACCATACAAAAATAAAAATAAATTAATTACGAGTCCTCTAAGACCTCTTGATTTCATGAGAATACATGATGAATGCCATGCCACCACTTCTCTGAAAGCAATTAAGAATCAGAATGAACAGCAAAAACAAAAGCAAGGGAAGAAACAGATCTCTCAGAATTCAGTATTATATCATATAAGGAGAAATAGTAAAGGTATTCACTTAAGTTGGTATTTTTAAATGTAATATGCTTACAAATTCATTCACCCATGCATTCTTTCATACCTGGGTTTTTCTTTAAGACTCCACCAAAAATGGAGGAAGAATAACCTGAAAAAAAAGAACAGTTTCAAAGATTCCACAACTGAATTCCCCAATTCACTCCTGGAATCATAAATGCAATCTTTGAAGTTACATTAATGAAGAATAACTGATACAGAAGCCAACCAAACCCCCTTAACATCTCACTTTGAGATGCTACTTCTTTTGGAGACATAAGAATCAATCACTGTGGAAGAACTGGAGGAGCAATGGCGCGCGTGTTGTACGATTGGCAGTGGCAGCATTTCTGCCCAATTATGTGAAAGTAAACTTCTGTCGTGTCGTTGCAGTCATTGCACAAAATCCAAACCTGCAAAACATAACCATGAATTTTTCCTTCTGTCTTTGTGCAAGCGTTCCGAAATGCAGAAAAAAGGTTCAAATGCAGAGGAAAGTGTATGGTGGCAGAGCAACAACAGAGGAATGTTATATATTTTCCCAGTGCAGGTGTTTCTTTTGTATCATTGATTCATAAAGTGTTAATAATAAGCAAACATTAGGTGTATGCAAAAGATAATGCCATAGTTCACCATTGAGAAATTGAATGGTCTCCCCATTACTATCATCTAGTAAATACAATGACGCACACTCTAACTGAACAATAGCTCAACTGACTAATACATATACCTTAGACAAGAGAATAGAAATTTGGATCTCCATGGTTAAACTAAAAAATATACGTAACTACATGAAAGAGGGCAAGTAGCTAAAGACAGTAAAATTAGGGAAAAACCTTTTTGTGACGATATTCCTCTGGCATGACTGTTGCTTCAATCTAAATAACACACAGTAGATGAAATATTGAGTAAAGATGTGTTTAACAAAGGATGGTATATACATTAACAAAACTCACATAACATGTTTGGTTTCTCTTAACAAAATAGACTAATTGGATTCTGTTATACTTACCTCCTCATCCAATTGTTTCCATGCTTTGGACATGTCGACAACTGACTTCGAGCAAATCGGACAACAGTATCTGGGTTATAGCAGAAAAAACTCTGTTCAGGCATCCATACATATATCTTATGGCTTTGGAGCTAATAAAACTAAGATGAGCTTACTTATCACGATTTATCATCTCAGAGTAACATTCAAGGTGCATCGTATGTCCGCATTTCATAACAGAAACATCTTTCAGCGTGTCAAAAAGGTACTGTTGAACACCCAGCATGGAGGAGTGAGGACGTAAATATGGGAACTTGCTTTTCGAATTTTTGAAAGAATAGGAAAAGGCTGGAAAAAGACCTCATAACAAATTGGACAATGGTGCTGCATAGAGTTCTCGATGCAGGAATGATTGTCACGCAAATTTACATGGTAACACGATCCTTTAAAGAATATAAGAAACATAATTAGCACAAATGATCAGGCTCTTTTCAGTTGAAGACGTTTCTTCTTATAGGAAAAGTTAATGAATAGTATAGTGAATCAACAACAGCAAAAATAGAGAGCTAAACCCAAACCGAAATGTTATCAAAATTGAAGAGAGATCAAGGTCAAAGTACAATAGAGAGATCAAGGTCAAAGTACAATAGAGAGATCAAGGTCAAAGTACAATGCCTAACCTATATAGTAAAAAAAAAAATCAAAAGTCTTAAAAAGGATCAAAGATTTACCACACTTCTTGCAATGAAAATACTTTTCTCGACTGCCAACCCTGTTTACATGAGATCGGTCAACTCAAAAGGCTTGGTTTAATACACCCTCTAACTAATTAAAAAATGGAAAATGAACATTTTTTTCAAAACTGACCTACAAATTCCACAATCCTCACAATGGAACTGCCCCTTCTCAATCTGCAGAGAAGCAAGGAAACCATGAAGGACAGAGAGAACAAGCATACAATCACCAATTCTTGCTTTGTTGAGTTCAAGTATACACGTAATAAATCAAATAACAAGAAGCAAAAATCTTAATATTTACATCATCATCATAGAATTTGCATATTTCACAGAAGTACTCCCCCATATTAACACCACAATTCGTGCAAACTCGAGCAACCTGCAAACAGTGGTGAATAGTAATAAAAAGAAAAATCACCAGTCAATAAATATGAGAGAATAAATTCTTGTTTTTGCCTCCACACCCGTAAGCACCATTTAACTTTCTGACATGGCTTATTCTTAGTGGATTAAAAATCTTAGTGGAATCTACTTATTTCTTAAATTAAATAAGTAGGCTACCACAAAATAAACCACATCATAAAGTACATTAGAGGTCTTACTTACCAATATGGTGTGGAGGCAAGTTTTCTTCATGAAGAATAAAAGTACAAAACTTAATATTAATAAAATGACAAAAATAACATTTCCATACTGGCTGCTCCGTGTCACAGACTGCACAGACGACCTGATTCAGGTTTGGGAAAAGATATCAATCGTCTGCCATTGCACACTTACAGATAAGAATACAAAACCAATGGGAATGGGATAAGGATTAAAGAAAACCATACTTGTTTAACGTCAAAACGATTGAGTTCATGACGATCAGAAAGTCTGCTCATCACACTCTAATCCATCAACAACAAGGAATGAAATACATAAGTAAGAGCAAACGAGAAGATTAATAACGTGAATAGACAACAAGAACAGACCGTAGCTTCGTTATGACAATGGCGACAGGGGTAGATTTCATTGCAGCAAGGGGCTCGAATCTTACATCTCCTACGGTAATGCTGGCATCTATAAACAATAACGCCCATAAATTAAAAACAGAACACAAATCGAAAAACAAAAAAGACCCAGTTCAGAATCTTCAAATAGAGCATCAAAACAAAAGGAGCGATGAAAAAAGGAATGAAAATCAGGGGTTTTTACCCATAGCCCATCTTCCCAAAATCAAGACGATCATCAGCTGAGACTTCCATGAAAGCTCTCATATGGATAGGGAAGGAAGGCGACGGAAGAGCTTCTTAAAAGGGAAAGAAGGGTTGTTTGGTTGTTGTTTCAATATCCCCCAAAAAGGAAATGTCAAGAATGGTGACCCCAGATTTATATCCACCTTCTGCATCTCGATCTGGCAATTTTCCTGCATAAAAAAATAGCAAGATAAAGCAATGTAATAAATTATATAATAAATCTAAAGGAATGCCCACTTCGAGAGGAAGAGAGAGAGAGAGAGAGAATCCGTAAAGGATAAGGTGGGTCGAAGGCTGACATGGGAAGGTAAAAAGGGTAGGCGCCGAAATTTGAGCGAATGAGGAAATCAAAGAAGTTTGATGCCAATAAACTGATTGGGGCATTTTAACGAACACCTTGAAGGCAACGAGGATTCCAAAACTTCTTTCGTTACTTTTTCTTTATTTCTGGAGGAAGAAACTTCTTCTCTTCCCTCACTTGATGGAGAATGGGAAGGGAATGAGAATCCCGATGAAATTCAGCTCTGCAAAATTTGAAAGCCATTGCATTACATTACAAAAACAATCTTAAATTTTGCTATCTCTATCTATTTTTCCTCTCAACCTCTGATAAGTTTTTCAACATTTTCTACATTGTATTCTTCCAAAACAATTTTTAGTTCTCTCTGAGTCCTATTTTGGTTTCTTTTTGTTTCCTATTTTTAAATGCCAACTCTTTGTTATCAAATCATGTTTGTTTGAACTTTGACTATAATAATCTTCTCTCAAACTAAATAGTGAGTGATAGTAAACATTGTTTCAAAACTCGATTATATATATATATATATAATTTTTATAATGTTTACTAATTTCTTATTAAACAGTTACTATTATAATCTAATACTATAATAATTCACTTCCCTAAACATCTTCTAATATTTGGTTATTCGTTTTTCGAATATTTGCTAATGTCACGGGACAACCCATCTAACCCTACAATATTTGGGTATCAATGAAACTATTAAAAAAAACTTGTAGAAATGCCTCTTAATTAGTTATTGAGTATGTCTCTCATTTTACACCTAAGTCAAACTGTGATGGTTAATTACAATCACATCAATCAAACATAATATACAAATTTGAATTATTTAAAAGTTCAAATTAGACGTAAAATCAAAGTCAATGTTGTTTACTTTAGCTATTAGAGACTCAAGTCTCAATCAATAAATATGTTGCAATTCTCAACTAATGTTCATTGAATTAAAATAGTATCGGTGAACATTTTTTTTTTTTACATTCATTCTCACCACTCACATCAAAATGATATTTAAACAAAAAATTTCACCAACAAATAAGTAATCGAGGTCCGAAATGCACTCAAGTATTTTTTTTTCTCCATGTAGCAAAATGAATCGAAATATTTAGAAACTAGCAATATGTAGGATGGACCGTGGTAGACCAAGATGGACATCTATCATAGTACATAGATGCACAAATCGTAACATATTTTGCTCTATAACATATGATTGTAATATTTTATTATATTTGTAAATATTTTAATAAATTTGGTAAGTTTTAAAAAAAAGTTGAAAGAAGAAATGGGTTGAGATATGGAAGTCTCTCACAATCACATGGAAACATTATTGCCCAACTTTGTGACAAATTTTTATTTTATTTATATTAGTTTTATCAATGCTTTTATTTATTTTTATAGGTTATCTTATTGTTGCTATTTTGGCCTCTTTTAATAGACATTTCAATAATGTTAAAAGAAAATATAAATATAGTAGTGTGTTGGGAATATATATATATATATTTGTTTTTGGGCCGTATAGATATAAGAAAACGGTCGAAAATATTTATAAATATAATAATGGTGAATAACTATAACTAGTTTTATGTAGTATCAAACACGGTTTAAACAATTATTTTAATTATATTTTTCAAATCAATTATCAAACTCATATCTAAGGTGGGATATGGGAGGATTCCTCGTCTTCGTCAATGTAAGATTTAGATAAGTGATTCGTTGTTGGAGAAGCAGACACTGACAAATTTAGTATAGGTCTAGAGGATCGAGCCCTCTCAACTTTATCATCTTTATATAATGTGTATAAAAAAAACTAATTAATATTTAATATTTGTAGGTAGCTTAGTGGTAATTCTTTTTGTCAGTCTCTATTTTAACATGAGTTCAAGTCATATTTATCTAGTCAATAGCTCCATAGGAAGATGATGAGAAGGAAGGAAATATTTTTTAAAAAATGACAAGTTTTGGTTTTTCATTTATTTTGATCCTTTGTTATATTTATAAAAATTTATAGTGTGAATAATAAATTTTTTAAAACTATTGGCAATTATATTTTATAAATAGTTTAAATTTTGTTGTTATATTCCAATATATTTATATTTGAAAATGAGTGTATATGACAAATTTGTAATATACTTTGTAATTATTTGAGTTTGTTTGATCATATTCACGTGTGTGCGCGCGCGCGGGGGGGCGAAATGAGGGTTGAGAAGCGTCTCCTGAGTTGAGGCCATGCATAGTTAAAGTGGGGGATTCGAGACAGATACTCATTCTCTCTCTCATGTGAATTTTTGCATGCATATACCTTTGAAAACGTAGAGTTAACATGCACTGTTTTGATTGAAAATCTAAAATTTGTCATTTCATTTACCCACAACAAAGGACTATTTTAATTAAAAAGAAAACATTAATTAATTGAGGTGTTTAATTTGAAAGGGTTTGAAGTTAAAAGATCAGATGGTTGGTTGGTTGGTTTGAAATGGAAGAAATCCGCCATTATCTCGAGCTTGAAACAAAAGGCAGCGAGAAAGACGGGTGTGTAATGGCTATGGAGAGTCATCCCCTAACCAACCTATTTTCCCTCATTGTAAACTATAAAACAAATCAACCAACTACCAGCATTCCTTCCAACGAATCAACTTTTCGCTTCTTCGCTGTCGCCTCTCATTCGATCTCTCCCCTCCCTGTTCTTAAACCGGGAGAGATCTATTCCATTTTCCATCCAATTTCTTCTTCTTCTTCTTCTTCTTCTTCTTCCTCCTCCTCCTCCCTCCATTTTCCTCTATCAATGGGTTGCGGAGAGTCCAAGCTTGCTATCGACACCGCCGACGGCATTCTCCACCGCAAGAAATCATCCGCTAGTCGATCTAAGAGCGGACGAAGAGCAGGTGATGGATCCAAGACCAGTACTGCCCATTCCTCTAGTGCTGATTTGAAGGTTCCGTCTCTGAACAAAATCGATAGCTCTGTCAAGGTTGAATCCTCCGAGAATAAGGTAGAGCAGCGAGATGAGAAGAAGATCGATGATGTTGCGAAGATTGAACCGGAGGTTAAGACAGAGCAGAAGATCGATGCCGCTGTGAAGATTGAATCGGAGGAGAAGAGCGATAGCATTGTGGTGACGGAAGGAGTGAAAACAGAGGAGAGAAAGGAGAAGGAGGTTGCCGGCGACAGTGAGAAGAAGGAGAAGGAGGTTGCCAGCAGCAGTGAGAAGAAGGAGAAGGAGGTCGCCAGCAGCAGTGAGAAGAAGGAGAAGGAGGTCGCCAGCAGCAGTGAGAAGAAGGAGAATGAGGACGGAGGGAATGGCGGTTCTGTTGAAAAACAGGTGGCTGGAGAAACGAAAGCAGAGGAGAAGAAGGAGGGCAGTGAAGTTAAGGTAGAACAGGGAGTTAAAGGTGTTGAGGAAAAACTGCTGGCCGGAGAAGTTGAAAAGGAAGGAATTAAAGCTGTAGAGAAAAAGGAGGTGGCCGGAGAAACGAAAACGGAGAAGAAGGAAGGTGGCGCTGTTGAAGAAGGAATCAAAGCTGCAGAGGAAAAAAAATTGGCTGAAGAACCCAAAGTAGAGAAGCAAAATGGTCAGTAAAACTTTGACACTCTCAACTAATTTATTACATAAAATTTGGAATGAAAATGACAAAACGATTCAAAATAATTACAACAAAATGGTAACATATTTGATTTCACAAGCATAACTCAAGTTACAAAATTATTACTTAGTTTTGATTCTTCGAAAAGAAAATCAAACTTATTTTATCTGTAAATAGTTTGAATGAACTAAAAAAAATTGACATATGATTTAAAAGTTGTAAAGGTCTAAAAAAAGTAGTTTGTGTGGACAGGAGAGGCAGTGAAATTGAAGGAAGAAAGTGAAGGTAAGAAGGAAGAAACCCAAATCTCAGCACCCACTCCACTACAAGACAAGAATCTCAAAGATCCCAAGGTTTGCTATTCACAAAACTCTTATAAAATCTTCTTAGCATTCTTCTCACATTATTACCTATTTCTTTCTTATATATATAGAATAAGAAGAAGAAGAAGAAAAGTAACTAAAGAATGTTATTGATGAATTGATGCAGGAAAATGGAGGTGATTTGGAAGTGAAGAACTCAACAACAGAGGAAAAGAAAATAGCACCAACCAACTAAGTGATAAAATGATTTTGTGGCCAAATTGAAAGATGATTGGAGAAATAGTTATATATATTTACACAAACACACACATATGATACAAAAGAAATGTTAATGATTTTTATTGTCTAAATAAGAACTCAATAACAAGTTCAAATGATTTATACTTACTAACAACAGAGATTTTTAATTCATTTTTTCTTTCTTTTTTATCTTTTAATTTTCTTAACATAAACTAATGTCACATCTTATTATATATTTGGAAGTGGTTCACACGTGTTAGTTTAGAGGCAAAACACAAATAAACAACACTAAAAGTAATCAAATATAAAACTCAATTTTCACGTTTTGATTAATTTATTACGTTTTCAAAGATAAACATGGCCTAAAGGCTAAATGCAAACTAAAACAATAATAATTTAAAGTGAAAAAACCCACTTCAAGTTTTTGAAAAATATATCGAATTGTATTGACATTTAATTTCATCAATTTAGACGTCGAATGAAATAGTTGCAAGTTGCAACCTTGACCTTAAGTTTAGAATATCGTTGCAACTTTTAGTCGGATAAGAGTGTATCATATGTGTGAATTATGTATGAAAACTATGTGATGTATGGGATGCAAAATTTGCAAATATTTAAAGAAAAACGACACGAAAACAAACTTACAAACGTTGATAAAGTTGCTTGACATTACATTAATTAATTAAGAGCGTGTTTGAAATTAGTTGTTGGAATAATAATTTTAGAAAAAGAGATTAGCTACCATCCACTTTTAAACAATTAAATGATACATAACTCTTAAAGAGTGATTTTCTATAACTTTGGAACCTAATTTTCAATTAATATGTTTAATAACAAATGTTAATTCAGAGCTACTCAATTAATAATTATATTTTTTATTTAAAAATTAATTACTTTACTAAATAGTTATTAAAATGATTTTACAAATGACTAACCAATAATACTTACTTTATGCAAAATCTGAATTAGAGATTCCGATCAGCACTTAAAGAAATTATGCAAAATCTGAATTAGAAATTTCGATCAGCAGTTAGTCACCTGTCACCTAATTTCTCTAAAATCAATTTTAGTTTATGTAAAATTAGTTTTAGTTTATGTAAAATTAGTTTTAATTTTACATTCCCATCGGCACTTAAAAGAAGTCACCTGTGACCTAATTTCTCTAATATTAATTTTAGTTTATGTAAATTCAGTTTTAGTTTATGTCAATTTTAATTATCTCAAAACCACTTCTTTTAAGCAAATCCTAAATATTTGAGGTAAAATCCGATACCATCAAAATAATCTTAAATATTTGAGGTAAAGTCTCATTCTGATACCTTCAAAATAATCCTAAATATTTGAGGTAAAGTCTTGATACCATCGAAATCAATAGGAAAATTGTAATGAATAACCATTTGGGAATAATAATTAAATATACAACAACATTTTTAAAAAATTACAAATATAACAAAACTTAAACTTGTATCACTAATAGACTCATGATTTGTAGATGATACATGGTCTATAGTGATAGACTCTATCATTGATAGAATTTGACAAATCTTACTATATTTATAATTTTTTTAAAATGTTACTATAATTACTAAATTTGTAACAATCAATTTACAAATTTCCATATTTGCTATTAAACGCAAATGGCACATTTTCTTAAATAACAATTTATTAATATTACTCGTAAGTCTAATAACATTTGTAATTTTTTGAAATGTCTAAAAGTTAACCATTGGTAACTTGGCACATTCTCATTGGAATCTTGCCTATGACTTATCGTGTTTTTATGTGGGTGGCGAAAAGTAACACTCAAAGTACATCTTATAGAACGCACCGTGAACAAATAAACAACTAAAATACCTTAAAATTTAAGACACTGTCAAAGCAAATCAATTGATGCTAATTAATAAAAAATAATACAACCTACCTCGGTGGCAATTAAAATGCTTTTTAGTTCTCCAATTAAAATTCTCATTCTTTTAGGTTCAAATCTAGTTCCTAAAAAGTTATTATGGTTTGATTTTGGATTAGAAACCAAACCATACTAACATATAACAAAACGAACACCTAGATCTCTCGAGCCGCCCCTAAATCATTTGAATAAAAAATCCGAAGCAAAAAACAACCAATAACACTAAATATAACAAACATCCTGTTCTAGATCGCATCTTATATTCTAACCTCTTCTATCCACATTATTCTAAAACTTACAATTTTCAACGCATAGACATGCTTTACAACATTCTTACTCAACATACGTTTTCCCATTATGTACAAAATAATAAAGAAAGCAAGTTATTTACAAAAGGTTGGATAAATATGATTTACCGGCCAAAACCCAACATGATTTGATAATTTTGAATAAGGTTTGAAAGAATTCAAATGGCACCTGATCCCTTGCCATCGAGTACCAACTGTTCCTTCAATCTGATAAGAGAAATTCCAGGATCTCTAGAGAAAACTTGATTTCCATTTGGATCTGATGTTCCGTATGATGCCGCCAGAGGAGGATCCATTACAAATCTACATGATCTCCATCCCGGACTACTTAACTCAACATCATAGTACACCAAATGATCTGAAATACTTTTCCCAGAGACAGACCTGCATTGAATTCAGCCGGTTAGAGTATTAGGTCAAGTCCGAAAATCCAAAAGCTTCCTATTACCGACCCCTAAAGTGAATAAAACAATCTTAGTTAGACTAATTAATCTAAATTAATAGCTGAACAAATATTGGATTTAAAATATACTAATTATCTCCCAGTTCTTCTCATGCATCACGTTGGCAATATGATTATTGGTTACGCATTTTTTAAATTACTAGATCTAACTTTTTCACGATCTTGCAGGGGAAATTTCAGAATAAAGCCTTAGATGAAGCACCCCTCTCAAAAACATCAGATCAGCAAGAGATGAATTACCTGCTACAAGATGGGTCTTCACCAGAATCATCACAAACCTTTTCAACTTGATAAACAAAACTTCCGAATCCAACATTATAAAGCCAAACCTGCAGAGAAGGAAGCATACACGTTTATTTCTGCTTAACAAATGAAACAAAGTATTTTAGTAGAGTCGGCTTTCTGCGGGTATGGACAATGGTGGTGCCACTTTTCTTATCTTCAACCATTTTAAAGCAAATTCTTTGAAGATATGTTTACTTTTACAAATCTCATTTAACAGTTAAAATAAAATTGAGACATTTTGATACCAAAGAGACATACCTCTCTAGGAAAATGGTGATATGTCTTTTTAGGAAAATAAGAATAAAATGGAGGCAAATGGGGAACGACATCATTTCCATTCGTAACTCGAAACGTATTTGGCACTATTTTGCTATAGTAAGATGCAAATACTGCATTGCCAATACGAGGTTGTCCAAACGTCATAACCTGGACATTCTGGGAATTGTAGTTAACCTGTAATGAACAGAAAATCCTCAGCATAAGCATTCATCCACTAAACAAGAGGATCAAAATTATAACCTAAAACAAAAAGATTCGTACCTTAAAAAGATACAAAAATCTCATGTTCAAGTACTCAAAAAAAGTAAAATCATGGTCATGTACTGTAAGGCTAGTTTGACAACAGCTTTCTGTTTCCTCATAAAAAAATGTTCAAGTGCAACGCAGGCAGATGGAATATATTTTTAACTTCAGTCTCCACTATATTGACTATTTATGCAAATAGTAAGATTGTTATATGTCTAGCAACTTTGGCTAGTATGTCCTTCAGAAAAGCATGGAAACAATTATCACAGTTATTAATCAAGGAAGAATCCAACATCACTTACTGCAAGATCAAGGCCACAAAATGCTGCCATTGCCCCTCCCATTGAATGTCCAGTCACAATGATGTCAAGGTTACCATAGAACTCCCTGGCTCTATCAACAGCAGTTAATATAGCAGGGCGTATTGTTGTGTTGTGATAAGCATAATAAAACCCATGGTGCACCTGAGGTAAGAAAAGAACGGAAGTTAATGCTTTTCTCTCTAACTGCTCAACATTGAGTTTTTAGTAAAATAATGAGATAAAGAGTCTCTTCGAGGACTGGGGTCCAAATTCAATTTGCAGTACTGTAACTAAAAAAATAGAAAATATATAAATTAATGAAAATCAAATAAGAAATAAGAAACATAACTATATAAATAGAAGGCTAATTTGGAAAAACTCAAAGTTGAACAAAAGAGAATTCTATTAACCAATAAATTTTAAATTTTCAACTCCTTAATGCGAGTAAGCCACTGCTGATCGTGAACTTCATATTCCTTTATAAATTAAATATTTTAGAACCTCAGTTAGGTTCACTGGAGGATTTAGTATAGGTCTATGGCCTCCCCCAACTTTATGCTCTTTATATAATATATATAGAAAAAACTGAATAATACTGATACCAATGGTTAGGTTCTATCTTTCTGTAGGACTTCAAATAGACTCCATGGCTGCAATTCTATTCTTTTCAATTTGTCGTCTTTTAAAAATCTAACCCAAGTCCATCTCTCCACACTCCTTGTGCTGGCTTAATCTTTCAATAATCAATATGATATAAAAAACAATATCACCCCAACAATCAAATTTTGAGGATCTAAACATGCACCAGAAGTAACTTTACCCAGAGCACTCCTTCTGTACTATCATAGATATGGATTTAAGCAAGCACAGGAAGAATGATTGGATGACCTTACCAATTAAGAGAGAATAGAGTGGAAAGATCTACAACTTTTCGAAGTCTAATGAAAAGAACTAAGAACCTAATGGAGCTTCTAGAGTATTCAATCTAGATAGCAAAGAACTCACAGTCAGCGGTAACTTTACCTCTAGTACATTCTAAAGAACAGATAACAGAAAAAATTCACCATACAAACCATTGAATCCGGCATGCCAGGGTACATCAAGTCAAGCTGCTTCCAGTATAGGTCTTCAATCCAGTTCTGTATGCTGGAAATAAAGTTCAACGTATAGAGTAGAGTCAATACAACCATCACCAACCCCCAAACATCAGATGTTTTATTTATCTAATCCTAGTCAACAAATAATATGATTACTTAGTTTCATAAAATAGAAAGCACGGACAGGTTCAAAAAAGCAAAATTTCAGTAGCGTGATTTTCATGGGCATTGTTCACCGTTGGCAGAAAATTCTATTAGGTATTTCCGAAGTATCATCATAAACCACAAAAATAAATCAATGCATCACCCATGTATAGTGATACTTTAGATTGAAAAAGTATTTTCCATATTCTCAATTGCGAAATGCAAGAGTTTGATACCACAAGAAAAAGGAAGCTATTTGTCTAATAATGAAAAAATAATCCATGTATATGAAAATTTTCACCCTGATAAACCTCTCTATTCATCACCTGTTTTCTTGAGTTCCTCTAAAAGCAATAATGAGAGCATTAAGACTCTTTGCTACTCCAACGTATCCCTGAAGTAAAGAAAAAAAAAGAATATCACAACAATAAATGACAATCAAGCTTAATTATTATAGACCTAAAAACCATCCAATGAAATATACCTGTAGGCAGTGCTGGACATCAACAATCAGTTCTATAACTTCAAACCCCTGAATCCATTGAAAAAGAGCATAAGTGCTGATCGTTTTGACTAAAAGAGTCTCAACACTCAACAAATACAATATATAACTATCACAGAGTAAAATATTTTGTATTTCAGTATTTGTCCACATCCAATCAATACCATTAGATTACCAAGTACCTGAGTCAGGTCATCACATCTTGTGCATGTCCAAGTAAACAGTTCCGTTAAATCAGATATGTATGCCTGCAATCAGAAATTGCTTCATTCGAGCGAATAACGCAACGACAATGACCACATAAAATGAAGAACACGAGAAGCGCCAAGCATCAAAAGACAAAACATACCGCAGAAGCATATTCCACCAAGATTTCGGCAAGAGTATGGTTAAAGGAAATAGCATCATCGCTGTGCTTGTGGTTCAATCTGAGCTCTGAATTTGAAGAGTTCAAGGCCAATATTAGACGACCTCCAAGTTTCACCGAACAAAAATAAATGAACTAACATGCACACTATGTTACAACATTTAATAATCAAAACAACCAAGAAAAAACAAACAAGTTTAACATATTACCCCTTCCGACGGAAAAAACGATCAGGCAAGCAAAAATCGCCACTGTCAACCATCTATGCCGCTCCATAGTCCAGAAAACTAAAAGAAACATAATAACAAAAGAAAAATTCAAAACACGGAAAGACAGTGCAAGGCGATCAAAAGGACAATCACCAACACCTATGACACCAAGCAAAGAGCAACCGAAATTCGAGCGTCAAATTGCAGCAATTGAATTCAACTCACAAAATCAGAACCACGTTCCAGAATAAGGAAAATTAATTGAAATAAAGAAGAATTATCAAGAGGAAATGAATTACAAAATTGAACAAACTTGGAAAAGGAGAAAAACAGGCCGAAGATTATGCGGTTCGGCCGATGATCGCAACGTTAAAGCACCGGCGTCGGCACCGGCTTCAATCAAGGAAAAAGGAATGCCGCGTCATGCGTGCCGAAGGAGCTAGACGAGTGCAATCAGTTCTTGCCGGAGAAGGAAAGGGAAATCTTCTGCAAACAAACGGAGGAAGCTTAGCAAAACGGAGAACGACGGAAAACGACTTAAGAAGCCGATGATTTACGAAAAAATAAAACTTGAGATTTGAAATTACCGAAAACGCACTTTCTTTTGGGTTATTTACGCCTTTACCATCCCGTTTGAGCCAGCTAATTCTACGATCAATTTATTTTTCTTTAATTACTATATGAGTTTAAGATTTTAACACATGATTGAGAAAAGATATTAACTCTTTTGATAGAAACCTTCCACCAAAACATCATGAGAATTACTACTAAGTGAAGGGTTTGATTTTCGTCTCTCAATTTTTAATTTTATTTTTGTATGAGTGGATGACGTAGAACATATGAGCATGTTGCATCTTTTTTCGATTTGAATACAGTTGAACAAGTCAATACATGTATAATTAGTTATGAATTCTCTCCTTTGACATGTTGTTGAACACATAAAGATAACAATACTTAATCTTACATACATATTTAGGTTACTACTTTCGTGCATTTTTTAAATAACAAAAGGAACAAAATAAAACACACCCATTTATAACTAATCACCATGTATTTATTAATCTACAAAACTTTGATATCTTTTTTAAAAATTCATTAATCTATTATACACAATCTACAAAACTTTGATATCTTTTTTAAAAATTCATTAATCTATTATACACAAAGACCCATACATATAATTATATTTTTTAAAAAAATTTAATGACCACATAGAGTCAAATCTCAAAATTTAAAGAGCCACCTGTCATTTAACTTATGTGTGTGTGTGGTCATAGATAGATCTCATATGAAATGTCCATTTTATCCCACTCTTTTCCATTTCTGTTTCATTCATTTCCAAAAGATCCATATAAAAAGAAGTTTCTCAATATGTTTTGAGGGAAAATTATTAAAAAGTACTCTAACAATGGATATGCTCAGAATATCCCATACATATAAGTTTCAAGGGAAAAAAAGATAAACCATTTGATTCCATTTCCAAGTTTATCAAATAAAATTCATTTAATCCCATCAATAATTTCAAAATCTCAAACAAATTATGGCAATTAAATTGACAAAATTACTAAACAAATTCTATAAATTTTAAACAATTCTAAAAAGAACAATTAGAAATGTGATTTTCCATTTTTTTGTTCTTTTGTTCTTTTTGAATGTTTTTCTAATTTAATTAATACTTAAAAAAAGTGTATAATTAGATATATTACAAATGGCTAGCAGATCAAAGAATCCTTTAAAAACAAAACAATTATACTGTTTTTCTCCACTTGTGTGTATTCAATTAAGGATCTAACTTTTGATGAAAAAGAGCTTAAAAGGTAGACTTATAAAGCTAATTTAAAACATCAGAGAAGAGAGTATCTGTGTACACTTGAAATGAACGCTTGAAACTTACTTGGTTATCAACATGGTTGTCCCTAATAAACATGGGATGCTTGTTCGAAATCAACGTCTCTATATACAATCAATAGAGATAACACATACTGTGTATATATATATTTTTCTCTCGTACATTCAACAGCATAGAAAAATAAAGAAATCAAAGATTGACCACATTCTTTCGATTTTCTCCAATGATATTTTAGGGGAGGGAGATTCATACATCCAACGGTGTGAAAATAAAAGGCACGTTTGTTTCAACCTCTAATAATTTGTCAACAGCATAAAAGAAATAAAGTTATATAGCCAGTGGAAAGAAGAGAAGAAAAATTATTGTATTTGGTCAGCAAGTGTCTGCCCCTAATAACCGTTGGATGTATGTCACCTACCATTTGATACAAGTTTCGAATACTATAGTTTCTATCCTACATCCAACGATACAGAAGTGTCAGTCACATTGTTCTAACCTCATCCAATAATTTCTGGAGAAGAGAGAGAGAGATTACGCGAGTTAACGAAACACAAACTAAGAAAGATGGAAGAGAGGGAGAGAATGAACAGCAAACCTTTGTGTATAAGCCGAAAGCATGACCAACTGTGACTCAGAGAGAATCCATATAAGAAAGGGATTTGTAAGACTAAGAAGAAAGAAGTGAACTTATAGCCATAAGTAACAATGGAAACCCCACACCAAACTCACTACTTTTTCCAATACTCATTCCTATTCTCACCATGAAATTTCAGACACCTCTAAAATTTACATGGTTTAATCAGGAACCAACCAACCAACCAACCTACGCTCGATGCATCGATTTGATTACCATTCTCCCTCTTTTTTTTTACCTCACCATTGTTTTCCACACTCATAGAAGAACCACCAGCAACAACAGTAAAACTTGGATGCAATTGATACTAGAAAAAATTTTATTTTCTGGGTTGGACTTGCAAATGGAAGATGATACCTGTAGTTCTGTAATCTGAATCTTTCCTTCCTCTTCTTCCTGCAATTTTTACCTGTAGTCTAGTAGGCACTGGCAACTTCATTTCCTATCAGAAGATCAAGCACAATGTGACATGGAACTTCAAGCTTCTTCTATTTCATTCTTGTGAACCGTCAAAGCTGCCTTGCGCATTTGCTCTCTTTCTCTCTCTCCAGTTTTCACCCCATACTTTTGCTTCTGCAACTGCACGTTCTCTGTTTAGGTCACGGTTCCTTGGCGTTTCCCTTGCTCTCCCAGCATATACAGGACTGTCTCGCAGAGATTCTTGTCGTTCTAGCTCATCCAATCCCCATTTTCGACCAGATCCGCCTCCAGTGTCAATTTTGCTCAGCTCTGTACCTCCACAACTCAATTCCCTATGGAAGTCTTTCTTTCGGTAATCAGGTGAGTTTCTGTAGTTCGATGGGGAACCACGCCCTCGTCCACGCTCATCAGGGCTATCCAGTCCATCAGGAAAACTTCTTCGTTCATCTCGAGCTCGTGGAGTAGAACCACCCATTCGATTACTTTGAGAAGCAGCTGCATTAGGATCATAAGTTTGGGAAGCTAAATAGGTCAAAGCAGTAACAACGTCCCCGATTAGAGGTCTTGTTGCAGCCTGCTCCTGCAAGCACATTGCTGCAACTGCCAATGCCTGGTAAAGTCCCCGCATGGGATATCGACCTTGCAATAGTGGATCAGCCATCTTAGGGAACTTCCGTCGATCTTTAAAAAGTGGCCGAGCCTGTATACCATTTGAAAGAAAAAGGCCTGAGTAATTAATTTAAACAGAAACGTACAAAGAATGAAATCAATAAAGAAAAGCGTTGGGCATACTCACCCATGCAACAAGATTGTGCTCCCCTGGACCTCTGGTATTATCGATTGCCTTGCGTCCTGTGATAAGTTCTAAAAAGACAACTCCAAAACTATATACATCCGATTTGAGAGTGAGTTGGCCAGTCATGGCATACTCTGGAGCACAGTAACCATACGTTCCCATCACTCTCGTTGAGACATGAGTCTTATCACCAACTGGACCCAATTTTGCAAGACCAAAATCTGACAGCTTGGGGTGGTAGCCTTCGTCAAGAAGAATATTAGATGACTTCAAGTCTCGATATATAACAGGGGGATTTGCTTTGTCGTGCAAATATTCCAATCCTTTCGCAGCACCAGCTGCAATCTTCATTCTGGTATTCCAATCCAAGGGCTCCTTGTCTGGTGGAAGATCTGAAAAATAGGTATGAAAGATAATCAGAAAGGTTTTCAAGAATACAAATTGATGTCTATAATACTAAAGCTTCAGGAGAACCGCAAAATTTGTAAAGATTGCAAAACAGTTGTATGATTACAGAAACCAAGAAAGGGCAACAAATGAGTCGGCATTTTGAACACCATGAATTGTTCACTTGTGCCTAATTTCATCGCATCAATGAACTGAAGGAATATGTTTCTCATAGAAAATAATAACAAAAATAAAACTTTAGTTAAGTTGCCTAATCTAACATGCTTAGATTGGTTCAGTTGGTCCACGAGTTACGTAAACTTGAACTAACAAAAATGATCCATTCAATGCTTTAACAAAGTGTGACCGAACATTGAAAATGGCATACTGGCTCTGCTACATTTCAGTGACATTCAATCCTTTGTCACTTCAAACAGTGAACAAAAACACATAATAAAGTAGGGCTTCAATTACCAAAAATAGGCCATAAGTTGAGTGACACACCAGAGAGGATAACTCCTAAATAAATGGTCAAACAGCATTATCCCAAACCACTTTTGTAGCTTTAGATTCTGAATCACATGCTTTTATTGAAAGAAATCTCAATTAATAACCATATCTTAAGCATGTGATGGGAACCAAACACAAGATAAATTATCTATAAAACAGAACAAAATTTGAGAGATCCAGTACTCTCAAGATGACTATCCCCAAAATTTGCTTATCCCCGACCCCCAACTCTCACTCTACTTATAACTACCAACTCTAACTAACTTGCTGAATGAATCTAATGCGTCAAGAATAGTCGATATAACTCCTAAAACAACTAGTATTTCCTTTAGAGCTAAACCTATGATTGTGCACTTCAAATAACTGGACCTCCAAAACGGCACATTGGTAATATACTACTTCAGGGATACGTGGTTCAGATAATGCTTTCAGAATTGAAACTTAAGATTTGTTCCTTCCACAAGATGAACAGAAAAAAAAAAATGGTAGATATCGAAGTCGAACCGTGCAAATGATCTTCCAATGAACCCAATGGCATAAACTCATATACAAGAAGACGTTGGTCCCCGTCAGCACAATAGCCTATCAAGTTAACAAGATTTGGGTGATGCAACAGGCTTAGCATTAGAACCTCCACCAAAAACTCCCGATTTCCTTGAAGACCATTACGGTCAAGCTGCTTCACAGCCACTACCTGCAAATTTCAAGGGAATTCGTTCAGAACTTACATATTCATGTCATAAACTTGCGAGAAAGTATGACCTAACCTGTCCTGTGCTCTCCAGGCGACCTTTGTAAACCCTTCCAAACCCCCCTTCTCCCAGCAAGCATTCTGATCTAAAGTTCTTTGTGGCTGTTGCAAGCTCCCGAAATGTAAACGTTTGGGCTGCAATGTGTGCTGTTGTTCCATCCTTTTGAATGGTTGGCTCCTTCTTAGCATCAGATACACTCCGTGATTTTGATTTATCTGTGAAAACTAGCAACTCAGACATAGTACTAACGATAATGACATACTAAACTACAAAAGTACGTCACTACTTAGCAAAATACCAATTCCACTTCTAGTAACAAACAGAAAGATATAGGAAGTTAAATTCTAACATATCCATAAACTTCAACCAGATGCAAACCACAACATAACTCTGCAACGAGGTTCGCATAAGTCTACTGAATTTGACATTTCCATTTCTTAAGCTGGTCATAGTATTGTGAATGTGCTTCGATTAACAACAGTGATGAGGGCTTTAATTAAGCTTGTCCAACTGACAGATGAACACACATTTTGCCCTTTATATAGTTCTAAGCGTTTCCATGAACTACGCTTCCTACTCCATACAGTTCCTTCTAATAATCTAATTTAGTCAAAAGTTTCGCAAAATATCACCAATCAAAACCAATTGAGTTTAAAACATATTCCAAAACCATCCTCAGTCAAGAACAAAGCAGAAATTACCACAGAGAACACAATGAGGAAGTAAACAAAACAGCACCAAAGACAACAAGGGTCCCAAAAACACAAACCCAATAATTCAAAAAGAAAACAACCCACAAGAACCAAACGAAACGCCATTCAATTGTTCAGATCAAAAATTGTCCCAAAAACCTATCAACAACAAAAACTCGAAGAACCACCAAAAATTGGCAGAGTTCAAGAAAGCCACAGCTCAAATAACAAAGAAAAGGAACAAAAACCCTACAGAATTAACCCCAGGAAATGAAGAGTACGCCATTGATTAAATCTCACCTGAGCCCACTCTGGTAACATGGTGAGACTGAGCGGTGGAGCCATCCTTAGCTGTATCCTTCTTAGTAGCTTCCTTCACACCATTACTACTACCATCTTCATCGGAGGATCCAAAACAAGGAAAACACCCACCCATAATGAAAGAAAGAAAGAAAAAAAAGGAAGAAGAAAGAAAGAAAATCCACTGGAAAGAAGGCAATTAGAGCTAAATAAAAACCGATTCATAATCATCCACCCAACCCTTAAAATTGGGCCTTCTTCCAGAAACTGTGAAAGAAAGCCATCTCGAAAAATCCATCAACACCCGTTTGTGTTGGTGGGTTTGAATTGTGGGTGGGCATTAAAGGGAAAGATCGCGAGCAACATGTCCGAGAAGCAGATCACCAAATCGAAGAAACTGACATCGTGGAAGAGTAGCAAGGTAAAGAGAAAGGAATGTGAATGTGAAAATGAAAACCTTTTTTTTCTATTATTATTTTAATTTATTTTAAATTTTAAATTTTGAAAAAGCCAAAAGAAAAAGAAAAAGAAAAAGAAAAAAAGAGAGAAAGTAGATTAAGTAGAAAATAAGATATTTATATGAGGTATTGAATTGAAAGACCAAATCTGGGTGCAATTAATTTCTTAGTTGCAATTTGGAAAATTAAAAAATAATAATAATAAATCAATCAATCAAATTGTATAATTTTTCTTAAGGAAAAAGAAAATAATTATATAATTATATAATTTGTATTTTATTTAAAATATTTTTTACGACGGGGGCAGGAGGAGTGGCAGGAGGGATTGGTAATAATAATGATCGCGGTCGGAGGGAGTGGGTCCTTGTGTGGAGCCACATTTGTGATGGACATTCTTAAGCACATGTTTTAAATCCTCTTTTTTATTCCCCTTCTTCCCCTCCTTCTATTATCCATTACCTATTTCGATAATTAGAATCTCCAATCGAATCTTCAATTTCTACAACCCAAGATCATCGAGTTAAGTAAATTCTTATTGAAATTGATTAAGATAGTTTTCATACTCATTTTATAGTATAAATGTTTATTGAAATGAAAAGTTTAATTTACTTAAAATTAATGATAAATTATATTTATTAGAAGCATGTGTCTATTTTAATGTGACCATAGCTTGATAGATGCATCAATAACCAATTAGAAGGTCGTGTATTTGTCCAATTTACATATATATATATATACTTTTTAATTTAAGAGTGGGTTTTGTTTATGGCTAGTTTTAGTTGTACTCTCGTGTTTTTAAATTTATTTTAAAAATAACGCATGTTGAGCTTATGAAGTTGTGAAAAAAAACTAATGGTTCAATATTCCATTTTATTAATCTGACATTTGAATATAAGACAGTATGAATTAATTCACTTATAGAAGTTAAAAGTCTAATTTTGAAACAATATTTATAATTATGTTTTTCAAACATAGTTTATTGTAAATATGATGATAAATCTAAAGTTCTTAAAGTGATACAACTATTCTTTTAAAGTTTAAATTTATGCCACTCTTTTATCACGAAAAAATTTAAATTATTGATCGTTTAATTCAATTATATTTTCTAATTGTAACATTATTTTCTAAAAAGTACTTTTATTTGGATAGTGACTTATGTCTAATATAGATTTTTTAAAATGTATTAATATTTTTAGAATGTTATATTTTATATTACAATAAAGTAAGATAAGCTAAGAGATTTGTAGTTTGATTATTGGTCTCTTCACCTACAACGTTATATTGTTTTTTAAAAAATACTTAGATTTGGAAAGTGACTTATGTTTATCATACAATATATATATTTTCGTGTGTGTATGATTAGTTTACTATTGTTTTTTAAATTATTATGGACTAAGAAAGAGATTTGAATCTAATACTTATGTGTGTCAACCCTTTGATAATAATTATTAAACATTGTAGATTGTATTTTATATTTATATTTGCTAAAATAAATGAAATATTACAATCTAAATATTGAAGGTTTAAGGTTTGTTGAGTGTGTGACATGACAAAATTAAAACATTTTTATTATTTTAAATCCAACTATATCACTATTCATGACTTAGAAACGTTTAAGTATATGTTTACAATATCGAACAAAAATTGAAACTTGAAATAGTATAACAATGACTTGTAATTAAAGTTTTGATTTTTTGATAAATATGTTACTAAATTAATTTTAATCTTGCTATATATGAATAGATAGATAAATCTTTAATTTAGTAGGGTATTGATTTGAAAATCTACAAACCCGTCAAACACAAAATTAAGAATTTAGAGTTGTATTCATTTATTTATTGAAATTCTAAATATAACATCAAGCTGTTAATCATAATTTCGAAACTTTATAAACACATATAACACAAGTTTCTATATTGTTATTTTGTTCTACAATTTCTATTTGGTTCTACGATTAAAATGATTTGTTATATATACATATAAGTAGCATTGTGTAATAGTAGAAACATATTTGAATAGAAAATCACGTCATAGACCAAATGAAAATAGCCTAGAATAAGGTAAGAGTGAGAAGAAAAAGAAAGTGTTCACGGTTTTTCAAGCCTATGCAACGATGCTTAATCTAAGTCCACGTTGAGGTTGACTTACAAAACCCGTTGAAAAAGGAATATCACACAAAAGATATAGTTTAAAAAAAGCGAATCAGATTAAAAATTTTAACAAAGAAAATAACGAGATCAGCAACATGCATTTACTTCCATGAAAAAACCCCAGAAAAGTGAATCAATTTTTCACTACCCGTTACACTTATTTGATCGACTTAAGCATCATAGTTTACACGACAACTACTACATCATTATACATGTCTTTCTATTTTGCATATTGCTCTCTTATTTATTAACCATCAGTATTACGTACGTACACATAAAACACAACATACCCGATCTAAATTTGTCTAAATTTTCACATTCCAAAACTCTTATTTTAGCCTTGGACCCCAAACACTATCACTATTTTCTTCTATTCTGATAACGGAGATTAAAAAATCCCACAATTGATTTCACATATTTGTAAAATTGTTTGAAGTTGAAATAACCAAATTTAGAAACATAAATCTTTTTCTATATCTTTCCTTTTTGTGTGTTGTAGAAGATGATTTGGGGGTTATCTTTTTTGATGGGGTTTTGTCCATATCCTTTGAATCAAATTGCTCCATTGTTCCATATCCATTTTATATATATTTGAGGAATATGTGACATTAATTATTAAATTTTGTTACATATATTTCATTTCAATTTTAAAGCTATATATAGCTACCCTATTAAGTTGTCCACCTTATGTGTGAAAAAATAAAATAAAAAAGAGAATATATATAGAGGGGGAATCAATTCCATCTTATAATTAGGCATGGTGAGAATTTTTCTATTTTTGGAGAAAATATATTTTGGCATTTTCACTTTTTTTTTTTATATATATAATTCTAATTGGATGCAATAATTATAACTTGAAAAAACGTGACACATCAATAGACTAAAAGTGAAAAAAATATAGCTTTGGAATGGAAGACTACCTTAGTAAATAATGCTATTTTTTTGCCCTATCAAAACTTTTTTTTTTTTTGGCTTTATTTTATATTTACATAAATCAGAAAAATTATTCCAATAATTCATCTCTATCATATGTTTTCTTAAATAGAATTATATATATATAAAAAAATGTAGGTGCATGTTTGACACAAAACAAAATTTAAAGGTAAAACTAGGTCGTTTGGCTTGAGTTCAAGTAATTTTAAATGGACTTAGTTGGTTTTTATGTTATATATATCATATTTATCAGGTAATTAAATTTTGTTTTAAAATTAATAATAAGTTGATGTTAATTTGTTGAGATATCAATTATTTGTTAGAGTTTGAATTTGGTAGAAAAATTATTATTAGGTTGGTGGTCATCCTGGATTCAACTTCATAGTTAATTATTGAGACTTTTAGTATCTTTTTACCTATATGGCACATCATGATGGTTTGGACATACTTTTTTTTAAACTCTTAATAGATAAAAACCTAGAAGTTTAGGGGCTAAACTTGTAATTAAAGTCTGTCTTGATAATGAATTTTTTATTTTGGTTATATGTGTTTAAAATGTATGTTTTGTTTTTCCTGGTTTGACAACAATAAACATTTAGGTCTGTTTGGTTCGTGATTAATTTTTATTTTTTCGTTTTCAAAAAAAAAATTAAAATGTGTTTGGTTACTTGATTTTAACAACAATTTAAAAAACAACACGTGAAATAAAAATTTCGAAAACAATAAATTGTTGTTAGATCTTGTTTTTAGAAATAGTGAACTTGAGATACATCGTTTTATTTTTAAATTAACAGTCAAACACAAATTTAAATTTTAAAATTTTAGATTAAAACGAAACGTATTTTTTAATATTGTAAAAACGAACCATTTGTTTTTATTTTTGACTTACTTCTTTGTTTTTCAAAATATTTTTTTTTTGGACCAAAGAACCAAATGGACCTTAATCTTAGATAAATTTAAAAACAAAAACAAAGCCGTTTTTAGAAAACTTAACTTGGCAACAATAAAATAAAATAAGAAAAACTGGAATAGTATTTATGAACTTAATTATAATAATAAAAGAAACAAATAGTTATCCAATGCAACAAATTTAAGCAATTCATAACCATTTTATTTTTTAAATTAAGTATATAGAGACTGCTTTAACCTTCATTTTTTTTTTTTATACATTTTACACTTGATTTTAAAAACTAAGTTAAAATTTGAAAACTAAAAAATTAATTATAGAAATGTTGTTTTTTATTTTGGAAATTTGACTAAAAGTTCAACAATTGTATTCCATTTTCACAAACGAAATGGCTATCACACCAACCCTATTTACTTATATACTTTTTTTAAAAAGATTTACTATGCATAAATTGAAGAGTGCCAACTACTTTGGAAAAATCAATTTTAATCTAACCAGTCCAATTGAATTCAAACTTTCTCCTTTTTGGGCTTATTGGGCCTAAACTTGCAACATCTCTATTGAGCCCAAATTATAGTACAACGTTAACAAGGTAATCTGATTAAAATTACTAAACCATGAAATTGTTTAATATTAGTTATGCCAAAATACCATTAAGTCAATTGTTTTTAAAATTAATCAAATTAGCTTAGAGTTCAGTATAATGTTTATCCTAATTAGTTGGTTGAATATCTTTATGATTTATAAATTTAAATTGATCGTATCATTTCAAGTACTAACACACAACTGTTAACTTTTCAAATAAAAGCTTAGAAGTAAATTGGTTTATTTACAAACATATTAGAACTTTGAGAAAAAAAAAAAAGAGAGAAAATGTTTGTCACTCTCCCCTAGAACAAAAATATATATATAAAAAATATTGTTAGACATTATATTAAATTTATTTTCACTTGTACGCTATCCTTACCTAAGTTTATATATATATAATAACATTAAAACTAAAAATGTGTAAAATTTGTTTTCAAAACTTAATTAAAAAGGTGAAGAAAAAATCTCAAATACTTGAAAATTGTTCTCCTTATAAGTGAAAACAAGAATCTTTGAATTGGAAACAAAGTATATTTGACTAAATATTTACAAATATTAAAAGAACGGTGAAAATGTTAAATTGGTGTAATATTTATTTATAATTATTACTATTAAAAAAATCATATTTTAGTTAATTTAGAATGAGAATATGATGAAGTTGAAATTTAGGAGGCTAATTAACTTTTAGTGATGAGAGAAAATATCATACAAACGATGATAATTTTTTTTTAAAAAAAATAGACAATAACATCCATTTATTTTAGATCGTAAATTTAGCAAATACGACTAGTAATTAATAATATTTATTTCAAATTTGTTATTTTTACCATATAGAAAATCTAATAACATCAATTTTATTATTATAATTTTCTTTTCTTTTTTATAATTTTGCAAACTGGATTGAGATAAATTTGAACTTTTGCAATACAAAATAACTGAAAATTAGTTACCACATGAATGTCGTGATTTTATTAAAGTCAGTTAATTAAATGAAATCAAATAAGTACTTTTTTTTTATTCCTTTGTTTTTAGTAATCTTTTACTTAAATAAAATTTCAAAGGTCGGTTGTTAAAATTTTCTTTTTTCCAAAATAAAAATTATGGTCAATTGTCGTACCATTTTTTTAAAAGTTTATATCCCAAAGATTTGGTATTATTTTTTTAAAAGCTTCAAATAGTTTAATTTTTGGATTGTTTATAAAAGTAGTGAAATAAACTAAAATATATACTAGTTCTAATGAAATTTTGAATTTTATCCATAATAATGTTCTATCACGGTATCATATCAATGATTATCCGTAATAAAATTTGCTATGGTAAAATTTATTATTTTTAAAAAAAATCTTAATTTTTTAAATATATTGTTTTTAGTCTATCAACTTTCATAAAAAATAATAACTATGTAAATAAATTTGGTTTGTTTTAGTAACAAATTACTCTTTAAATTTTATTATATAGTAATTTAGTACATGTACTTTAAAATTGGTAAGTTCATGATATAGAAATTAGCAGTAAGATTTGATTTTTTTTTTCACATATGAACCAATAATTTAAGTTGATGCTAATATATGTAAATCTTTTACCTTAGCGGCTAAATTGTTACAAATTTGAAATCACGAGGACCAATTGATATATACTGATTTTTAGGGACTAGTTTGTTGTAAAATTGAAAGTATGAGCATTAAATGGTTAAAATCCAAAGTTTAGAGAATGAATTGTTACTTTTGTAAGAGTTTAAAAACCCATATTGTTTTGTAACCTTTTTGTCTAGTATCACAAAAGGCGAGCGGATTCATACCATAAATGTCTATTAGTTGTTACTGCATAGAGCACGTTAGTTGAACTATTCTCATTTTGACTTCGACACACGTGGATGACTAGTATGCAAATTTATAGTCACTTAGTTCATGAACTTTCAATATTGTATCAATTTAGTCCCTGGGCTTTGGTATACAACAATTTAGTCCTCAACATATAAAACAAAAAAAAAATCAATAAAATTTAATAACAACATCGTGTTTTATAAATTATTGAGTTTCTAATTAGTTTATTGTAAATAAATCTTATTAAAATTTAAAGGCTAATTATTACCCAACAAAGTTTAAAGACTAAATTGTTACAAAATTAAAAGTTCCGAAATTAAATCGTTACATATTAGAATTTAAAGGTGAGTGATTTTGAATGTATTATTTTATTGTCCTAAACAAGATAAGGCCTACAAAGCATTAGCTAGAGACCTACCCCATGAACAATGAGTTAGAGAAAAGCCAATTAATGGGATATTGGAATTTCCATTGCATATAAGAAGCTATCCCATATTCTTAGCCAAAGAATATGTTCTCTTTTTTTTCTTTCTTTCTTCATCTCATTCAAATTGATTTATTAATTTACTTGAAGCACATCCAATTGATTTTATTTTATTGATTAGACATTAGAATATTAACCAATCCTTTTCAAATGCTTACACACCACATCCCATCATCTATGTTGATGCATTTGTATTGCTTAATTCCCACGAATTTCTTCCATAAAATTGCTTATGACGCTCAAATGGGTTCTAACTTTCTTTTCTTCATTTCTAAAGTTTAAAATGTCGATGTCGACTAAATTTTAAACATTTTAAATTTATGAAAACGTCAATAAACGATAAATTTTAAGTTTGCGGACGTATTCATTCGAATGTACTTGATTCAACAATGTTCGTTTTTACTCGTTTTACTTGTTTTTATTTACGAATGATTTTTCACTTGAAAAATATTTAAATTGTTAGGTTAAGATCAAACCTATTCGTATTGGTGACGTGGTGCTCAACTCTTGGTCTAATTAAGTAAGAGAGAACCAAAATTTTAAAAGATATATTCATATTCTTTTTGTTTATTTTTAATTTAATTTATGAACGTATCTTTTTATTTCACTTTAGAGCATAATATCGTGTCATGAAATCTTCCATCTTTATTGCATTGAATTAATTTTTTTTATAGGATCAAAACTAAATATCTTTCGGGGTATGTGGGAGGTTGTCTATCAAGAATAATTATTATAAATGTACTGTAAAAATAAATAAATAAGAAAATCTATATCGAGCTATATGAAAACGTTATCAAATTTAAATTATAATGAAAACTTGTGGTTCTTAATTATTATTTAAACTTCATAAATGATTTAATTTTTCAATCAATTGAGACAAATAACAAATAGTTGTCTTTGTCAATGATTTTTAAGATAGTATGATTAGTTGCTCTTTTAAATACTTAATCTGAAATACAGATGTATAAATTACTAAATTCAAAATACTCCTAAGACCAAACTTGAGAAAAATGCATGACCGAAATTCAATTGATAATTGGTTTAGGTCGAAAACAACTCCATGACAATGTTTTAGATAGCTTCACAAGGAAAATCAAAACTCTAATGGTACATTGTGAATCATATATAATAAAATTATGAAAATTACTCTAATTTCTTTTCTTAAAAAGATAAAATTTGAAAATACTAAAATTATTAAATAAAACACAAATAATAATTTCAAGGAGGTGATGGTTTATAACAAATTGGTTTTTGGTTTTTTCTTTTTTTTTTTCGAAAATTAAATAATAAAATATGTCTTCCAAATTCAAATTTTTTACTTTTTTTTTTTAAATTCATTTTCTACCCATTCTTTACCAAATCAATCCAACTAAATTTTAAAAACTAAATATTAGTTATTAAAAAGGTTAATTTTCGTAAATATAACAAAATCGAGAAGCGTTTAAAACCGATTATTTTCTTTTAAATATTTTAAGTTTGTCTTTTCTTTCTATTTTTTTTTCTTTTCTATCGTCTTTAATTTTATTTTTCTAACTGGTTATTTGGTTTGGTTTAAGGTCATGTACCAAATACAATCGTTCAGATATTGGATAGCCAAATCTAGGATCGTCTACCAAATTTTATCGAATCTTAACGAAAAATTGTTTAAATCTGGACAGCCAAATCTGAAAGAAATTGTTTAGATTTTGATTAAAAAATTAAATATTTGATTTGGCTATCCAAATTATGTTTGTTGATTTTGTGAATCATTTACCAAAGGTACAAGCTAAATATACTAAATGAATAATACATTAAACGAAAAAATCTACAGAATAATATCTCTTCAAAATACTCCAATAATCTAAACAATCAGCCAAATCTAAACAAGAAAAGAATTAAATCCAAACTAGCAAACCAAATATAAACTACCATTTATCAAATATATTACGAGTGATGAGTGCCAATTAATTGAACATTTTTTGTATTTTTCATTATTATTATTTAAAAGAAAGTTGATAAGAATTAAAACTCTTTCTACCTAAATGAAAATATAACAAGAAAAAAAAGGTTGATTGAAAAAAATCAAATTGTTTATCGAAGTTTCAATAAAAGATTAAACGGTTTACATAAATACCTTTATTTAATTGTTAAAGTAAGCTTTAGTTCAAAGGTTAATTTAAATGTCTTTCTTTTAACTAGGTCGAAGATTTAATTCACGATCCACAATTGTTGTTATTATACTAAATAAATTATTTTGGCACTTGTGATATCTTGAACCTTTGACTACGAAAAAGTTAATAATACAAATATACCATATGCTAATTTTGGCAATCTATAAGAACTTTTGAATCATAAAATCTAACTTTACCAAATTTAATAGTTTGACTATTGATTTTTTTTTTTCATCTATCCGATTTAAGCATTGACTATTTACATATTGTATAGATGAATAATTAAGATGTAGTTAACTAGGTATTTTCTTAAAAAGAAAATTGTACTTGATTATAAACACTATATTTCCTTTGATTGATTTATTTAATTTGTTGCCTGCATAAATATATATTCTTTTTAAAAATAAAGTCACTGGTTTTAGTTAAATTTGGCTAAAGTGTTAGAGTTAAGAAAAAAAAGCACAACTGTTTTTAAGAGAATAAAAAGACCCATAAGCATTGTATTGAACAAAATTTGTAGAGCATACATGTTATCAATATTGTCATCACAACAAATAATTTTTGTAGAAGATCTACGAACGAAACTTTGTGAATCTTCCGAACGTTAAGATTGTGGATATGGAGAGAAATTTGTTTATAGAAGACAAATAATTTTTAATGTATATTTTCTCTCGACCAGAATGACTTATTTATAGACTTTTCGTGGTCATTCAAAAAATATGTTTTTTTAGTTATTAACACTTTTTATGAAATGATGCATCCACTCATGAACAATTATAACTATTTATTCCAATAATAAATATATAATTTTAAGAAGAAGTATTAATACAAACTAGGGTTTAATTATAAAAATAATAGAGTTGTTTATTATGAAAATAATGTAAGAAAATAAATGAATGATAAGAATAAAAAATTTAATAAACCATTAGAAAATTATCCGTTACATGTTTCTCGTTTTTTCGTTAACTGTTTTTTGCTTTCCTGTTTTCCTTTTCTCAAATTCTGTATTTTGTTTTCCATTTCATGTTTCCTGTTTTCTATTTTACGTTTTTGATTTCATGTTTTTCATTTTCTGTTTTTTGTTTTCAATTTTTTATTTTTGATCTTTTGTTTCTTGTTTTCCATTTCCCATTTTCCGTAATGTTCTCAGTTTCGGATTTTAATTAAAAAAACAATGGATTACCAAACTGACCATATATTAAAGATATGTGGTAATGATAATACAAATACAAACTCAGCATCATAGAGAGAATTTTTCCTTTGGAAAAACCCCTTGAAATTAAAACAAAAAGAAAAAAAAGGTTGAGCAGTAGTAACCTTACGTCATGATTCTCTTACAACAACACATGGCTTATTGCCATTGGTTCGTCTAGCAAAAAAGTCAGCTCTACTAAAATCTACGAGCTTGAAACTCTTAAACAAAAACATACATGACCACATCAGAGAATGTAGTACGTCGGAGAGAATATATATCAAATTAAAGCCAAAGAGCTCCGGCTTCTTTGAGCAATTTATTGAGGCAGCCATTGAGGTGGAGGGTGATGATAGCATTGGCGGAGCCGACGAAGCGGCCACCGATGAAGACAGCGGGAACAGCAGGGTTGCAGCCAAGGCGTAAAAGGGCCCATTCGATTTCTTTTCCTCTGGAGTCCTCGTCGAGCTCGTACACGGCCGGGCTCACACCTTGGTCGTAAAACAGTCTCTTAATTGCATGGCTCATGCAGCAGGAGCTCTTGCTGAATATCACCACTGCCTTCTGTGACGCAACTTTCGCTATGCGTTCCATTTGTGAATAATATCTTTGTGCTTTGATGCTTGGAAAGGAAAGTCACCGTTGTTGGGTAAGGCTACTTAGTTTTGTGTAGAGGGAAGTTTTTAGTTGAAGAAAAATGATGAAAAACTAATGGTTTATATAGCCCACAAATTGTGGACTGTATCTTTCTTTTTCTATTTTATTTTTAATATCTAAAAAGTGGGTATTGGATCTTTGACTTCCAGTGTGATATATTATAAATAAGATACTTTTATTTTTATTTATATATAATCCAGATGAAGAGCACATGGAAATTTAGATTAAATTAATTAAGATTTTTTTATAGATAAATTCTTTTAAAATATAACAAAATAAAATCACTTCAACATTTTGTTGTATTTGTAAATAAGTTTGTCTTTCTATCTCTACCTCTACCTCGATCCAAAAACTTATAATAGATTTAGTTTTCTTTTAAAAAATAATATGTATGGAATTGAGGGATTGAGAATCTTTGATCTTACAAGGTCGACAATATTAACCTTATATTAGTTAAGATATATATTCATTTTTTTAGAATAGGTACTTAGATTAAACTTAGTTATATTTGTTGGGTCTTAAGACTTTAAAATTTTGTAATATGAGATATTCGGATTTCTTTTTATATGTTTAAGAGTGATCTCACATATTAGACACGATATTAAAAACTTAGAACCATATACTTTTCAAAAGTATAAAAACTAAAATAATAGAATTGATTCTTGGAAGTTCATAGATTTATTGACAACTTTACTTTACATAGTTGAAGGTTGACTACTAAACGTGTAATTTAATCTTAAAGATATACGAATTAGTTAGTGTGTAGATAAGTGTTAATTAAGTACTTAAAATAAGGTAACAATGAAATCAAAAATATATATTTTTTTTAAAAAAAAGAAAAGTTAGGGGCGGTTTGACTTAGAGAAAAAGATTGAAAAATAAAATCATAAAGTGACATAGTTTGTTAGCCTAAAAAAGATTGAAAATAAAGAAAAAAGCAAAGGTAGGGAGAGGAAGAAGAATAGAGATATAGGGGAATGTTTTAGCTTTTGAAAAATTTGTGGGTTTTTTTTTCTTCTTCTTCTTCTTTTTATTTTTTATATTGTAAACAAATTTCAAAAAAGGAAGAGTCTTGTTTTTGACATTGACATGTGTGGTTTGGTTTAAAACAGTGTGGGTGTTGTGTCATAGTTGAGAGAAAGATAGAAAAGAATCTTAGGGACAAAAACCAAACAAAATAGAGAGAACCCTAAAGTTGACACATTTTCAATCGTACCCAGTGAAAAGTCGAAACGTGTTCGATTGTGTCATAGTATTGCTCGATTTTTTGTTAAAATGTAATAAAATTATTGAAAAATTAGAGAAGTTAGGAAAGAAAAAATGAAATTGTAAAAAGTGAAAACCATATTAAATAGAGGTTGATTGAAAATAGTGAAAACGAAATAAGTTTAATATTACAATTTAAGTTCAAAATGTTTAATTCAAAAATAAATTGTTTACTACATTCCAATTTATTATATTCTACTTTGATTATGGATGTCCAAACATTTCTTAAATAACTGTTTAAAAACTTCAATTTGGTGTATAGTAATTAATTAAATATAGCAAAAAAAATTGAAATTATTTTTTAAAAAAACATATATAGTATAATTTATCAAATTCTTTATAGCTTATGTAATTTTCTTTTTAGCTATATTTAAAACCTTTTTCTCTTTTGCTATTCATAAGAATTTTTCAATAATTTAATAATTTGAGGCGTTTAACAAATGTTTGACATGCACATTTATTTATTTTTAAATCAATTAATATATATTATATATGAAATGGTATTTCAAACCTAAAAATGTTTTATAATTTTAAAAAACGTTGATTAAGTTAATAATTTTAGTTGATAAAACTTTAATTATATAAAATTTGTGTTGGAAGTATATATTTTAAAACTTTATCAAGTCTAAAAATTAATATTTAAACTTCAATTTTGACACACAAAGGTTAGTATTAAGATTTTATTTTATTTAATTAATGAAACGATAATATTTGGAGGAAAATAATATGCTATATAAAATTTATAAGAAAAGGTAGTAGCATGAATAATATCAAGTTCTTATTTTTTCACATATGACAATTCTTCTAAAATAGACTTTGAAGTCATCAAAAAGCATATTATGATTCTTGTGATATATTTTGGATCAAAGTAGGGATATTATTTTATAATAATGTTTAGTATATATCATTAATTTAATATCTAAATTATAATAGAATAATTAGTTTAAAACTTGAAAGTCACGTATCTTTTCAAATATATTGTAATAAACAAGAAATATAACAAATTTTCAAATTTTATCAGTGTATATATATATATAGATAGGACGTATTAATAGAAGTCTATCAATGTCAATAATAAATATGCATAGTTTGAAATTTTGCTATATTTTGTAAATATTTAAAATAATTTTGTTGTCTACGAAAAATTTTCAATATTTTAAAATTCTTTAAATTGAAAATAAATTTGTTTAATCTAAAATATATATTGGATTAAAGTTCCTCACATAACCAACTCAAATTATTTTTGAAACACTCTCAAATTTTATTTTAGACCATTTTTATTTTTTAAAAAAATTTGTTCATGCTCTTTTTTAGAGGAAACGAACCCTAAATCTAGATGTTAATAGAGTTGATTCAGGAGAATAAGATTAAGATTTTAGAGGTAAGAATAAGGTGTGAGAATGTGAATTTAAATAATGAGATTTACCAAACACCAATAACTTTAAATAATTAACTTAATCCCAAATCAGACCTTAATTATTCAAGAAAAGAAACCCAATCAAAGGAATCTAAATATATAAATAATTACCCATGTAAGTATAATTATATTTTTCAAAGTAGAAAGGTGGTAAAGCCCTAGTTTTTCATGTGGCCATAGTTTACCATTATGGCAAGATACCTATCTTTCCTTTCCTTCTTCACTCTGTCTCGATGATGAACAGGAAAAAGAGAAAAGGAAAAGGAAAAGGAAATGAAATGAAAGCAACGAGAAAGACGACGAAGACGATATCGAAGAAGATAATGTTGGAATTAAGAATGTCAACTAAATGGCTAAAAAAAGGAGAAATTTTAAAGAGATCAGTGGGATAGGAATGTCGCCGCAGATGCTGAGAAAAATTGGAGGAAGTCTCCCATTGTTAATTATTATATATATTTTCCATAAGCTTCTTCTTCTTTCATATGAAAATGATTCTCCACAAAGAGAGACGTATGTCGTCTGTGTTTTAGCAATAATATTCTTCAATTGCAAAGATTTTGTGTGTTTCTTAAAAAGATTGTGTATAATATTTTATTCCTTTTGTATTATTGTTTGTGAGAGAAATATGATGAAAAAAAGTAGTAGAAGAAAAGTTGAAGATGATGAATGAACAGTGATTATTCCATATAAAGAAGGATTAAAGAAAAAGTTAATTAGTTTACCATTCCATGCATGCATGCGCCCATGGTGGTTAATTGCCTAAATTCTTAAAACATATAGTTTTGGGAAATTGCACTACGTGGCAAAAAGAAAAAGAAAAAGAAAATAAGATTCATGTGTCACCACTTTTATGATTATTGAAAATATATATGGCAATAATAATTAAAGTTTAATATAAAGATAAAATAAGGTTAATGAATTTTCTTTAATTTCAAAATTTCCCCTAGGGTTTATTCTCTCTCAACTAAATTACGCGTGACGAAGAGATTGAGGAATAGGTGAATATATAGCGACCGATTTTGGTGGGGTGAGCCGCTTAATTAAATGTATGAGAATCGAACTCCGTTTTTTACTGCTCCAACTGAGAGCACTCATGGCAAAATATAATGATATACAGTTAGACGATAGTCAAATGCTAAGAGTTTGAATTTTGAAGGGGTATATATATATAAATTAGCTTACAAGAGTATCAAAGGCAAAAGCAAAGTAGTTAGAATGAATTGAATTCATATCCGTCGTATTTACATTATTTACAATTTTGATCCCAGATTTAGAAAAATGTACTTTATATAGAACTCATCTTATGTATATACGAGAAGTATGAGTTGCCTCAGTTTTTCCAATGTTGTGACATTTGATGGGTTATGTAAAACACATCATGGTTGAAAAACTTTAGAATAATTGAAAATAGTTGAGAATTACATCAAACTTTTAATTTTATTTATATCACATTGTATTTTCTTGATATTTGTGCGTTCCACGATCTTGTATCTCATTATACAACAACTAAATTGAATTAAAAGTTTATAGATAAAATTAAAAAAAGTACTAATTATATAGTTTCAAGGGTGGGATTTATTTATTTTCAACGTAAATATATAGTCCAACAACTTTAAATCATTGGGCAAGTAGGCTTCTAACACTTAGACAATAATGAAAAAAGATACCAAAATGCCAAATTGGATTTGTAGAGTTCATCAGACAATCAATTCTAACACAAAACTATTATTCTTCCCTAAACCTTTATCATTGAGATTTAAACATACTTAATACAATAATGTTAATTACTTAAGTAGCATTAAAAGTATATGTGATGTACTCGCGAAAAAATATAGTATAAGTCAAATTCATTTTCACAACGTAGTATTTTTAAAACTTAGAGTAAATATAACAATGTTTAAGTATATGGTATGTCTTATATATTCATTCAAAAAAATACAGTAATCAAGCCTAACACTAACTCCCTCGAATAAGATGCAACGTACCACGTCATCGTAAAAAAGTCAATACCACTCAACTTTCACAAGCTTGATCAAGGGGATATGATCATCTCCATAATCTTTATCATTAATTGCCACCATCGATCAACTCAATAATAACGAATGTGCTTTTTCCCTTTTAGTAATGAAGTTATCAAATCTCTTTTTTAGATTGTGTTACGAATTGGATGGACAAAATGCATCTGACAAGTGTCAAATGGGAGCGATATCCACGTGGAATAATAGTGTAACATATCCTGTGGATGATCCAATTAGTTAATTAGTTAATTAATAAGACAAATAATTAGAGTGAAAAAAGAAAATAGGATCTTTGTCTTTTTTTATTTATAGAAATAAAAAGAGAATAATTAGATAAATTTTTTTAAAAGAAATAACGTGGAAAAAGTAGAACAGAAACACGTGAAAATAGCGATGGGTCATAGGAGAAAATATGGAGAAACAAAGTTTTCATTCTACGGCACATTTAAGATTATTATCATATACTTTCTTTCTTTTTTTATACTCCATGCACTAATTTCATTCTAAGGGAATGTCAAAGAGTGTTGTGTTAAACACAACAACATCTCCTTCATTTTACTAGAAAATTATTGTATTTAAATAACACAAATTCTAAAAATATTTACCAAATATAATAAAAATAATTAATTTTACTTAAAATATTAACTAACAAAAAAATACATTTATAAAATTATCATTGAAACTGTATAAACTAAAATTATGTAAACCGATAATAAGGATGATTAGATATTAGGAAGGAAAAAGATTACATTGTTTTTTTTTTTTCATTTGGGAATTTTGATTAGCACCACACTATACCCCAACTATTGTGCCCACTCGCTCTTAATGTGCTTATAGAATTGGATTGTGATTATTTGCATCTTATCCCCACAAACTAAATAAAATGACAAATCAATCTTACTTTATCTATCTATACATATATATATCTATAGGGGTTCTTCTCCTTTAGCCCATCCTCATATTTATAATAATAAGAAGAATAAGAATATTGTTAATTATTATAATTAAATTACAAATTTCATCTCAATAACTTGAAACAAAATTATAATTTGATCCATTTTATAATTTTTTAAAAGTTTTCAAGTTGTAAAACTATGCTCACCAAATTATAACTTTCGTCCATACAATCTAAATTTACAATTACATATTTAACTAATGCATATCGTTTAAAAATTTCACGAATCTTTTAAAATTTTGATTTTTTATATATGTATAAAACTATTTTATTCTAATCCATACGACCTAAATGTTGAATATTTTGATGACATAATTAGTTAACAGTTCAATACACGTGCATGTGGTTGGAGAATTCTAACCCTTTGACCTTACAATGATCAAGAGTGACATTTCAACTGCAAGTTTATGCTTAAGTTCGTAAATGATCATTACATACTTAAATGTTACGACGATGACAATGATATATGTGTGATAATATGCATACATACATCATCGTAAAGAGGACTAACAACTCAAGTTTGGTATGCAAAATAACCCCTTCACCAACCCCATTGGGTAGCATATCATGTGAATTAAAGATATGGCCTTTGGATGTAGGACAGGGACATTTATGTATGAGTCATCCATCCACATATATAGTTGAAAAGCAATGTGCATGCATATATATGTATATATATAGATATATGCCCTAAGGTTTTTTTCTTTTTATTTTTCCATACCTATGGAAGGTCAGAATCTTTTATAGGTACCTTTTTTAAAAATCTTTTTCATGCCCTAAAAAATATACTTCCACCTTTCTTTCTTTTATACCCACTTTGTATATTTCTTACTTTTTTTTATTCATTTCTTATATATATAATGCATATATATATATATTAAAAGTAACATTATTGTGAAATTTCTACACACAACTAACTTGTAAGTTCATTTTCCATATCAAGAATTAATTTATCATATTACTTATCATGTACTTGGTTTTGGTATTATATTCTCATCCTTTGTGTCTGTTTCATTGCAAAGGGTATATATCAGCTGTGGTGTGAAGAAGGGTCAACCTATTTTGAGTAAATAGGTAATTAAGTAACAAGCCAAATTTCAAAGTTTTAAAGAAGTGTCTAATTTTTTTTTAAAATTTGTATTTTGTATCTACCTATCAATTTTTCTAGTTATGTATTTATAAGAAGATTCATAGATTTTTTTAAAAAATATTAATTAGGTGAGAATTTACAAAACAAAATCATATAAAAGTAGATATATACATTTTTAAAGTTTAGAAACCTAACAAATACCCAAATTTAAATTATATAGATCTAATAAATATTTTACAAAGTTGAAGAGGCCAACTAAAAATTAAGCAAACCACCAAATCTAATTTTATAATTTAATCCATACTATCATTTTGAATGAAAGGATAAAAAAAAAACATTTATAAATTTAATGTAAACATAAAATGTAATGAGTTAGCTTTTGCATACAATAAAACTTTTAATATGAAAGAAATATCTAAACTAAATGAGTATAATTTGCTTCATAAATGGGTTTTCCTATATATGTAATTAATTGTTATTAAATGAGAGTAGTATACTATTCATGCTATATATATCAATCAATTATTCAAACAATAATAGAGATTTAGCTAGTAGATGTACATATTTTGTAGTAGTAATACATACATGTATTAATTTCCTCATATTACACACTATGAAGTTTGCAACACATTTTAATTCTTTAATGCTATTAAACACTACACTATCATTAAATTATGGTGATGGGTGGTTGACAAAAATATATAAGACCAATATTCATATATTCTATCTCTAGCTACCCATCTAAACTTAGATTAATAGATACACAAGACATTGTCTACCAACCATCTCTATAACTTATAATTAATTCTTGAACTAAAAAAGTGAACCTTTAATTACCAACACAAATTATTCAAATAGCCAATAAATTAACAATTATTTTATTGGTTCAACACCACGAGATAATTAAAGAACATATATATATATATAAATTAATATGGTTATAATCAACCATATTAGAACAAATGAAAAATCAAACTTGAAAGGTCAACAAAATTAGAAAGTTTATATGTACTAAAGTATGGCGAAGTAGTATGGTGAAGTAGTGTGGAGAAGAATTGTAGGCAGGGGTAAAAAAAGAAGAAGGGAATGAAAAATTATGTGGTGAGATGGGGCGTTGGAATGGGATCGTATTGTGACGTTTTATTGAAAAAGTATGGATAAGGTTTGGGGACCTCAAACAGCATATCGAATCCACCCCCACCCCTTGCCCCTACCAACATTTTCCAATTCCATACTCATATATACTAAACTTACACATGTCGACCCTTAAATAATTTTATTATTATTACAGATTGAAATATTTATAAAATATAGTTTAATATATCATAATTTATTTACAATAGGTCGAGCAACGTTACTATTTGTGTGTAGAAATCTATTGTAATTTATCAGTAATATTTTATTATGTTTTATTGTTGTCATGGTTAAAACCTTGGAATAACTTATTACAATAATGATATTATTGTTATTATTGTTATAAAACGTGGATAGTTTAATACACTGCAAAATGTTGCAATTGTTTGTACGTTGATTTCTTTTGTTTGTTTTGATCTTTATAATTTTAAAACATTCAATTTTGTTCGTATACTTTCAAATTTAGTTCATTTTCATTCTTGTACTTTTATAGGGTTGATTTTGATTTATATATTTTAAAAAAGATCAAATTGATCTATATTTTCACAAAGTCGTACATATAATCTCAAAAATATTGGAGTGAAAAATTAAAACTAACAATCAAGATGTTTATTTGGAAAGTAAAAGGAAAATCAAAACGAAGGTAAATGTTCTAATTTTTTTTAAATAACTTATTTTTTAAATTAAACATTTTAAAGATTTTACATGAAATTTTAACCTGAGTTCTAAAAATAATTAGAGCATTTAAAAAGAATTAGAGATTAAAATGAAGTAAGACTTAATTATATATATGTGTATATTATGAAATTATGAAGTGTTGTAAACTTAATTTAATAAAGAGTGGATAAAATTTGAAGCGATGATGATGTGTGGTGCCGTACGAAGGACAAGTCTCTATTTTCCGCATTGCAATTTCAAAGATTCCGACGTTGTCGTTTTACTTTATATCTTCCCAAATCCCAATCCAACATGTCGTCACTGTACATCTAAAGAATTTTAAATCTGCAAATTACATATTTCTCCTTCCATACTTTCTTCTTCCATTTAAATCTAAAAATGTGGAGAATAACTTGCATTACCATTTTTGTTTTTTCTTTTCTTTCATCCTATTTTTTAAAATTCTTAAATTATTTGGACCTTACTTAAATACAAAAATTGTTTTCTTACTCAAATTTCAAAAATAATTTTGTTTTCAAATTTTAGTTTGATTTTCAAAAAACAACCAATAAAGATTTTTATAAGTTTGATTTCAATGACCGACCTAAAATATTTGGGAAGAAAAAAAAAAGTTGAATTTGATATCATTATCTCAAAGCATGATTGTGAAATCAATTAAAATCTATCATCTAATGGAACATTCTTATTTGATTTCATTTTCAATCATTTTCTTTCTTTCCCAAGAGCCAATTCATTCCTTTAACCTTTCCTCTCCTACTTCTCTTCCTTCAAAATTCCCTATAAATAGCTTTCATTCTCGACCTTGAGTTATCGGTTCTAGTTTGCTTCTACATTACATACTTTGATTTGGTTCAAAAAAATATATTTAACTTTAATTTAAGTTATACGTTTGTTTTTTAACAAATGGATAGAGTTACAAGGTTGATTTCAGAGAGACCGGTAGTGATCTTTAGCAAAAGTACGTGTTGCATGAGTCACACTGTCATGAGGTTGTTGAGTGGCTTTGGAGTTAACCCAGCAGTGCATGAGCTAGATCAGATCTCGAGAGGTAGAGAAGTCGAGCAAGCTCTCTCTAGGCTCGGATTCAACCCTACAGTTCCTGCTGTCTTCATTGGTGGTGAATTAGTTGGTGGTGCTAATGAAGTCATGAGTCTTCACCTTAATCGATCTCTGATTCCCATGCTTAGAAAAGCTGGTGCTTTATGGGTTTGAACTTCACCCTACATATATATATCGAATAAACTGACCGTTGTGATAGTTCATATGCTTAGATAAGAGCTAGTGCTTCATGGGCTCGAGCTTCCTTCTCCATCAAGTAGAGTGAATCTCGTTGAACTATTATACGAAGCACTAACTTATATGTAGTGTATGTAACTCTGACTATCCCTTTTTGTAGTACTCGAGTTTAATGTTGTTTGGTAGTCTCTTTTGTGGAATAAACATTAGGCTTCTTACTTTATTTTGTTATCAAGTTGAGGGCATATTTTACAACCCATCCTCTTAAAGCATGCAATTTGGGCATTCAACCTTTTTGTGTACATTAGAACCTTTATTTCTCCTACCTCTAGGTTAGGTCACTCCTAATTTGTGATTTTCTTTCTTTTTTTTTATAATTATTATCTTTTAGATTAAATCATTCTAATTAACAACTAAATTTATAAAAAAAAAAATTAAAATAATTATATACATTATTGGTTTAAAAAATCACATTAAGTATTTAGATAAGTGGCGGTGATTCTCGTTTGGATTTAATAAAACAATCCTACCCTACACCAAAATATTTGAACGTATATGAGTTTCTAAACGGAATCTTAATTTGTGCAATTCATTATGCAATAATTGATTGTATTTTTGTCCTATATTTTTATTTTATTTTAGTTGATATTGTTCTATGTTGTGTTATAGTTACAAATCAATTAAACATTTTAAAAAATGGAGATAAATTGTGAACAAACAAAAAGAAAATAAAAAAATATATACAAGTAGAAATAAATATGTATATATACATACGGTTGAGTACTTGATTTAAAATATATATATATATATATATCTTTAACTGTTTAACCATATCTTTATCGATCTTTTGTTTAATAAGAATACGATAATTCCAAAACATTTTATTTTCAAAGATGTACACGAGAAATTAAATTTATTATGATGCCACCGAGTTAAGTAAAGGTGAAAAAGGTTAGCAACATCTCTATGTTGTTATAAATTCTATTATTGTATGGATTTGATCTAGTCCTATAATTAATAATTTAACCTCGTTAAATTATACATTAATTGTGATTAACTTATTAAACATTTCTAAATTTCAACAAACAATTCAGCTCTCAAAGTTGCTTTTACCTAAATTTTCATTAACAGTACATTAAACTCAAAAGATAGAACTTTTCGTAAGGATAATATTTAAAGTAGGAACTTTTAGAATGTCAAAATTGAGACTATGTTTAAGACTTAAAATTAAGTTATAACATTTATCTAAGTTTGAGGCGTAGTTGGATGAAATTACAAGCTTATGATAAAAATTGAAATAACATTAAATTCTTCTATTTTTTTAAATTCCAAAATTAAGAGGGTAACTAATGATGAGAGGTTTGATCTCACATATTTGCAATTATTGTCGGATAGCATAAAAACTAAACTGTGAGTACTTCGACGTTAAATATATATATAGTGTAACAATTTCGATGCAAAGTTCAAGTAGCATAAAACCTAATACTATCACCCTTAGTTTTCAAATGTTGGGTAAATTACTGTAATACCCTCCTTCAATAACCTAAATGGATAAGTAGTGAAGATATTGGCAATGAAATTCAATAAATTGCCTTCTATTATTCATTCATTCATCCGTTTGGATCTTTGCTATGATTATGGATAATCTAATTTAATTAATAGCCAACCAACGAACAACAATGCCTTTTTAAATGATTGATTTGACTTTAAATGGGCCCAGCCCAACCATTTGTTGGGCCCATAGGAATCCGAAGGGCCCATGAAAGCCCATGTTCAGCACGTGAGAATCCATATTGGGCAGAATCCCGATTCCCTTTCTTCTTTCTTTCTTTTCCATCTGCTCCATTTTCCAACATATCTGACAATCTCGTCCCCATTTTTGTTCATAATAACTAAAAAGTACCTTTAAATTATCATTTCTTTTTTCTTTCTGGTCCCCATACTTTCTCTTATTTGCTCCCTCTATTTCCCTTTGTACTCTCACCTATCTTGTTTTATTGTGGCTGTAAATCCCCAAACCTTTCTACAAAGCAGCAATTTAATCATTTAAAGCTATGTTTGTAATAATATAATCAAACTTGATTTAGTCTCTTTACCTTTTAACTTTATAACAATTTAGTTTATTTTAATATGTAACAATTTTTAAAGCTTGTAACAATTCAAATTTGATCATAGAAAAACATGTGAAAATTGAGTGATGTTTATTGCATAGATAAATGGATAGGATAATTAGAGATTATAATTTTATAAACCATCATAATTTAGTAAAAAATGACATTGAATGGAGCCCCAAGTGTGGTTAGTACAAGGAGTTGAAAGTATACTATAAATATAATGCCATAAAGTTCACTAAAATCCTTTGAAATTTCCTTTAACACATAGGTGGCTGAAAAAATCCCAATCAATTTCCAAAAAAAGAAGCCTTTCTGGTTGATCACTTTGCTTAGATTTAGGGTCTAGAGTATAGATGGAATCACTCAACTTTATTGCTTATATAATATATAAAGAATATAAAATAATAAGAGAAATTATATTAGATGACAAATTAATTTAGGTATTTTATAAAAGTGGCTTTATCATTTGTGATTTTGCAAATATAGCAAAAATAATCAAATTCAGGTTTTTTTATATGTATAGACTAGACTTTATTTTTTATTATTTTTACAAATAATAAAATATGTGTGCTATTATAACTTGTTTGGTTATTTTTGCAAGTGCTCCAAATAATAACAACGTCAATGGCTAATTGAATGGAAAAACGGTTATATTATTCTTATTTTTATTATACAAAATTTACAAATATATTTCATGAAAAAATCCATAGATAAATGTGTTCAAAGTTAGGGATTATGGGTGTGATTTTGAATATATATATTATAAATAAAGACAAAAGTCATAATTCACAAAGAGAGATGTAAAAAAAGGATTAGATGGGAAAAAGAAAAGAAATAGGGGACCAAAAAAAGAAAAAGGAAAACAATATATTTGTATTTATAAAAAAGAGGAGGGGGGGAAATTAAATGAAGTAGGGGCCACCCATGTTTGTGTGTGGAGCAGATAAGCCTCTCCCGTGGTTCTCCCTCCAAAATCAACGGTCATTTCTTATTCTCTATATTTTCCTTCTTCTTGTCTTCTTCTTCCTCTTCTTCAGCTGTAGCTTCATTTCACTTCACATGCGCGTATTCTAGCATTCTCCCTTCTCTCCCTCTTCCCCCCTATTACTACCTGACAACACTCCTTTCTAATCTGCGCTTCCTTTAAGGTCCCTTTCTTCCCTTGTCTTTCTTCTTCAATGGACGAAAGAACCAACCAAAAAGTATAGCTGATCCTCCTCGGAGTTTGGCCCCTTTTTGTCGCAGGATCCAATGTCTTTTTGATTCATTTCTTTCTTTTCTATAGCTATCCCTTTCATCTCTCTATTGCGTGTTCAATACTTTTCTTCCCTGCTTCTTTTGCTTGCATTCCGCTACTTCTTCTGGGCTCTCAGGGTTTTTGTTGTTTGGTTCTGGTTGTGTACCTTCTTTCGATGGTAATGTAGTTTTCTCTCTCTCTCTCTCTCTCGGAAGTGGTTAGGGTTTTGGAGTGAGGAAGTTTCTGGTGGTGGTGGTCAAGAAGTTTTTAGTCTGTGAAAATGTTTGGGTTTCGACGGCGAATGAAGCTTGGGAGGTGAGTGATTGTCGCAGTTTTATGTGTTATGCAATATTTGAAGCCTATGGAGATTTATTTGAGTTAACAAGTTATTATTCTAGGAGTTTTGACGGTGTATCTAAGTGAAATTAGTTTGTTGCTTTGTTTTATTTTCAGTTTTAGCTTCTTTATCTTTCTAACTGGAAGGAAATGGGACTTAGTGAGTCTACATTTTGCATTTTTTGATTGAGAATTCGTATTTCGCTACTGTAGATTGAAAGTCCAGCTTTCGGATCCTGCTCAGGGAACTAGGAGTCCTATTCGAAACCCCAAGCGAGGGAGCGGCTCTAATGTAACACTTCTTTTTTTAAATGCTTTAGATTTTTGTTTGAAGTAGAATGGCTCGTTTCTTATGTTCTTTTTCCTGGCAGAGTGAATGTGCTGCGCCGGCTAGTAGGCATTCTGAAGAGCATGATGAGGGGCAACGAGCTTCTGACGTTCCAGATATTAGTAATAATGGTGCTTCGGGACAGTCTGAGAATTGGATGGTCTTGTCAATTGCAGGGGAAAAACCAGCTCCTCGTTTCAATGTATATTGTTTGGTTCCACTTCCTATTGCCATTAATGATAATCTTGCACTGTTCTCCACTAAAAAAAATGATAATCTTACACGGGTTTAGAGTTTAGACCTACATGTGTGGTTCTTCTGATGGTAAGAAGGTGAGTTGTTACTCTTTTCTTTTGACAGCATGCCGCAACTGTGATTGGAAATAAGATGATTGTTGTTGGTGGTGAATCTGGGAGTGGATTATTAGATGATGTTCAGGTAGGGTAATTTTTTCTGCCTTGAAAGTTCATTTTCCTTTGCACCAACTTGTTACAGAATTAATAAATGAAGTTCATTATATGATGTGAGTCACTCAAGTGTTTGCTTTGCCTGTGTGGATGGTGATTATTTCTGTTTTTATGCAGGTTCTTAATTTTGATAAATTTACTTGGACTAGAGCCTCATCAAAGCTTTACCTGTCACCTAGCTCACTTCCATTGAAGATCCCTGCATGCAAGGGTCACAGCCTGGTAAGTTGCAAATAACAATAGCTAGCGAGTATTGTTGGAATGATATGCGTCCATGGAATTAGTTATGCGATCAGGATAGGTTGTTGAGTTGAGACTCAGTGACTTCTTTAAGTAAGAATATAAATCAAAGAGTGTAATTGATAAACTAAAAGGATGATAGAGATTTGTTTTAATGAGCAACTTACTTATAGTTTTAGGTAGTGTTCGGTTTTCTCATGTTTATCCAGTTCCTATAGAAACTTAGCGACTTAAATACGCTTCGGTTGTACTTGTCACTAAAAGAATAAAAGAGAAAAAACGTGTTCCTTTGTGGGGAATTTGGATTGATAGGAATAATAGAATTTTTAGAGAAATGGAGAGATTGAGAGAGGAAGTGAAAGGTAATTAGGTTTAATTCCTACTTGCGGTAGTCGATGATTAGGTCCTTTTGTAATTATGGGCTTGGTTTTGTTCTTAGATAATTCTCTTCTATAGCTAGGGTGGATCCCTCATTTGTTGTGGGAACTCGTTTTTTGTGTGCCTTGTATTTCTTTTCTTTCTTTCGTTGTGAGTGCGATTTCTTAAAAAAAAAAAAAAACCAAATTAGAGTAGGATAATAGTTGTCAGCAAGATATTAGATTAGAATATCCTCCATGGAGACGAGTTCTAATGCACAATGTTGTCGTCTGTTCACTCAGTACAGTTGGTCACGCACTCCTTATGGCATCTATTTTTGTTCAACTTGCATCTCTAAAATATATTTCTTGCTTGTTTCGAAGGTTTCTTGGGGGAAGAAAGCTCTCTTGGTTGGGGGTAAGACAGAGCCAGGAAATGAGAGAGTGGCAGGTCAATATTCTACTTTTAGTATTGATACTGTTCTCCTTTTGTTTTGCAAGCTAATCTTTGTGGTGCTTGCAGTGTGGGCATTTGACACAGAGACAGAATGTTGGTCGCTGATGGAAGCAAAGGGAGATATACCTGTACAGTTTTATATCTTATCTACCTTGTCGCAATTTAAATGTTAGTGGAATTCTTTGTTACACAAATCTCTTACGAAGTTAATTATTGCAGGTTGCTAGAAGTGGTCACACTGTAGTTAGAGCTAGCTCTGTTTTAATCCTTTTTGGAGGTGAAGATAGTAGGAGGAAAAAACTCAACGACCTTCACATGTTTGACCTTAAATCTTTTACTTGGCTCCCTCTACATTGCACGTGAGTAATCTTGGCGTTGGTTGAATTCTTAGTAGTACTTTTTCATGAACTTTTGCATAATTAATGCTATGTTATGTTAAGAGAAACTTTAATTCTCCATTCTCTTTTACACTATTAGATCTTTTCTCCTCCCCTCTTATATTTCCGTATTTATGTCAGAGGAACAGGACCATCTGCAAGATCCAACCATTTGGCAGCTCTTTATGATGATAAAACTCTACTTATATTTGGAGGGACATCAAAATCCCGAACCCTGAACGATTTATATTCGCTCGACTTTGAAACAGTATGTGAAGTGGTTCCTTACAAAATTAACCCTGTCTGTAATCCAGAATGTCAACGGAATATAATCTGATTATATGTAGAACTATTTTTTAACCTTTGCCAGATGGTGTGGTCAAGAATAAAGGTACGGGGTTTTCACCCATCACCTAGAGCTGGTTGCTGTGGTGTTCTCTGTGGAACTAAATGGTGCATCGCAGGGGGTGGAAGCAGAAAAAAGAGTATGTTCATGGTCTAAGAAACAAGTTCTTGAACTTCTTTGCTTATTTTATTATTACTATTGTTGTTGTCGTTGTGCTGTATTTGAGAAATACATGCAATCTGGTTTAATGGAATTACAATATTACTCTCTTTATGCTCGCTCATACCTGGTTTTGATGCTCAGCGACACGTGTGATTTTCTTAAGCCAATATCGGGAATAAGATAGCGATACTAGCCACTAGAACCCCTTAAAATTATTCCAATTCTAGCAACCACGGATGATAATGCGTTTCGAGTTTCCGTTTTGGTTAATATATTGAATCTTCCTATAAAAAATGATTAATATCTTCAAATCCTTGGTACATCCATTAGGTTGAAAGTACCTTTTTTTAGAATTATTTTTTTGTGTTGGTTTTATCTCCGTATAATGCGAATTCCACATCAGATACATGGTGTATCTTTTTTTACCACGATCTGATTTCTCTTTCTCGTTTTCTTCCTTCTGCTCCCAGGACATGCGGATACTTTGATCTTTGACATACTGAAACTTGAGTGGTCCGTTGCTCTCACATCACCTCCATCTTCTGTCACCACCAATAAGGTGAGTGGGGAAGATTTTGAATATGTTTCTATATGTTGGCGATTTGCTATTTAATTGTTAGATATTCTCTCTTGAAGGGAAAGCTACCATCTTCTGTGATGGAGCTTTATTATTGTTTTAATCAATTCTTGCGGTGAACTCAGTGAATCATAGCTGCTTAGTGCGTGTTTAGGATTTTATGTTTTGGACCCCGCAAAATATTCTTTTGAAAAAACGACGAAGGCAGATTAAGGCTAAATCCCTTCTCATAATCAGTGATTAAAATTTAAAAGTCTGGCTTTGCAGCAAACTGTTTTTTTGGACATTTATTTTGCCAGTAGCATAGTCAGTCTCCAAGAGGGTCTTACACCTTGGGGTGATGTCTGGGCCCTGAGTTGAGTTAATATGAAGCTTTTTTTTTTCGGGACAAGTTAATATGAAGTTAGAACATAACATGTAGGGGTTAGAAAGTTTTTGTTTGGAGTGTAGAGTTTAAGATGGAGCTCCTCGATAAACATGCAAAATAGAAGAAAAAGATGGTTGATAAATTTACCATGAATTATTTAATGCCAACTTACGAAGTAGGCAAGTCAAACGCTCCTAAATGTATAATTGTTTTGATCATATACCAGATATTGTAAATATAGATTTTTATTCTAAAATTTTTTGTTTTCAGGTAAAATCATTTGAAGCCTCTTACTATTACTTTGTCCAACTATGTTGAATGGAAACTTAAGATAGCTATGTTCTTAGGGTTTCAGCTTAGTGCTCGTGCAGCACAAGGAGAAGGATTTTCTTCTTGCATTTGGGGGATCCAAAAAGGAGCCATCAAATCAGGTGACATTAATTATTATATTAATTATTTTTCTTTAGTCACTGAAGTGTTAAATTATTTTCTTATAATTCTCTCCCTTCATGGTTGCCTCAGGTTGAAGTATTGACCATGGAAAAGAAGGAGCCATCTTTGAGGCACCGATCCAATCCCAGTATAATCCCAAAAACTTTTAGTTCAATTCAAGCATTTTTTTTTCGACTTTTGCATGGAAATTTAGTGATTCTTCCTTACACTTTCAGTTGACTCAACTGCTAGACAAAATCTAGCATCTGCTATTGAACATGGTTCTGGAAGAAAATCCATTTCAGAGACCTCACTTGTCGATCCAAATCCTATTCCTGGAAATATTTCACTCCGCAAGCAATTTCATAATGATGAATCCTTTGACAAAACTACTAAGATAGCCAAGACTGCAGAAGATGATTCCTCCACTTCTCAGGTAATTTCAAGTTGGTTATAATGTTATCGCTCTCTATTATGCAAGTTACGTAGTGAGTTCAATTGTGTGTATCTCTGTATTTGTTGCTCCTTTTGTAATTTCAAAACTATATCATTACAAAAAATTGTATGTTTAATTAGTAAAAAAATAAAAGTGATCTGAAACCTCACGTTTATTTTTTAGCAAATTTCATACGTTCATGGTTGGTTGGTGTAGGTAACAGAGAACAAGTTGACTCAATCTGGGGGTGAATTCCATGGGGAGACACTGCCTTCAGTATACGAGTATGAAAGCTCAAATCCCTTCAAGGAAGGAGTTGGATACCACCATCCCATTGATAACACTGATCTATTCAGCGAAAGCAGTGGTAAAATAGTAACATCATCCACTTTTTCAAGTATATATCAATTCTATGAAGCGAAAATGGCGGCCTTAATCAGAAAGAATGGAGTTCTCGAAGGGCAACTAGCAGCAGCAACGGCGAGCCGAGAAGCCGTGGAGAAAAACTTATCCTCTGCTCTAAAGATCCGGCAGGAGATGGAGAAAAGAATAGCTGATATGATAAAGGAAATGGAAATGCTGAGAGATAAGCTGGCAGGAGTAGAAATAGCAAAAGAAGAGGCCAATAGTCTGTCAAATATTGTCCACTCTGACAATGTACGCCTTGAACATGATGTTGCTTTCCTCAAAGCAGTTTTGGATGACACTCAGAAGGTATTATTATACTCGTGTCGTGGTACCGTCTATGGTTGTGTCGTGTATAATTGTATACCTACGATTTTATGTGCCATGAGGTTCAAGTTTTTGTCATCATCTTTTTTGCTGTAGGAGCTTCATTCTACTAGAGGAGTCCTTGCTGGAGAAAGGTCCAGGGCCTTCCAACTACAGGTAGGTTCATTCTTGTGATCATAGTTCCTTTCATGATTTTGAAATAGTTAATTTCTTGTTAATGTGTGTTTCAAATAGTTCCTTTCATGATTTTCAAGTAAATTTTGATTTATAAAGAGTAAGATTAAAAGTATAATATAAAAAATCAAATTGACTTATGACGGATTAAAGGTTTTTAAAACTGAGATTTGAATAACGAAAAAAGTTCTTCAAAATCACTCTCAAATACGCTCATAATGTATTAGCAAATAGCGACCACGCTGAGACTCTTGTGTCTTTTTCCACGTTAGCTGTTTGGTGTTTATAAGGAGCTCATTCAACCTACTTTTTCATTTTGTTCCAATAGCATCTGTCAGTTTATATGAGTACGAATAGTATATTTTTAGTAAGAACATTAACGGTAAGGGAGTTTGTTAAGGTTTTCGGTTCGGGAGCAAGAGGGAATGATTTTAGTGAGAATTTTCATCTATGAAAGTTTAGGAAGAGAGTTCTCGAAATGCTATTATTATATTGTAACATCTCTTATCATAATATATTACCATCTTTATGATTAGTGTGTTTTTTTAAATCTTCTTATTTTGTGATACCTTAACACAATCTTTTAGTTCTACAGATTTATATTTCAACACAACATTTATTGTTGTAAGTCATTATACATATGATCGCAGGTAGAGGTATTTCATCTAAAGCAAAGATTGCAATCCATGGAGAATCGAGCACCAACACCAAGGAAACCGTTCCACATGTAGCAATATAATTCGAACGACCTGAATCGGTGTTAAAAACACGGTAAGCATCTGTAAATTGTAGGTGTGGAGTTGTAAGAAATAAGAGCTTATTGAAATCCACCTTCCTATGAGGTAACCAACAAGCAGATAAAAGATTTTGTAATGGGAATATTTATTCTCCACTAATTGATTCACATCAAATCAATAGGGCTTAGAATGTGGTTAGTAGTTGTAGCGTAGGGTTTGTTGAAACCTTTTGTATTTAATTCAATTGAAGTGTAAGAAAGAGTTTGCCTAAATTATTTCTCTTTTGTCCTCTGCTGACAAATTCCATTAAAAGACCCTACGGGGAAAGGCTAACTGTAAAGAAACACTTCCACCAATTTATTTTCCTTTACATTCTTTTGAGAACCATTCATTAATCTTGAGATGTATTGCTTCTAGAAATTTGTTGTTCCAAAATGTATAGTACAAGAAAGTCAAAATGTAAGCTAAGTAAAGAGTATAGTTAAATTGCAAAGATCAATTAATTGATCAAAATATAACAAAGCAAATAATAGACATTGATTGATTATATGACAAAATATCAAATTTTACTATATATATATATATCATGATTCTGTCATTGCTAGATAATGCATTTGATGTGAAGTAGAAGTTTCAACCAATCTTTAATTGATTAATTTAATTCATCTTTGTCTGTGTACTTTTAGAATTGTGATGATTTGGTCCTTTCATTATACTCAAAATGAATCACGATGAACTAAAAATTAATATTTAGGAAGTACAAGCACTTGAAACAAACCAAAATAAACAATTTCAGGAAATATAGTGACTAAAGTATTAATTAATTGACTTTGCAAAATATCTCTATAATTTTAGAACTTTTGGACTTTGGTTAAGAGACTTTGTCACCGTCATAAAGTTCTACCAAAAATGAAAAAAAAAAAAAAAAGTATATTAGACAGTTTTCATTGGGCCACATGGCCCCTACACTACAACAAAACTGACGCCACAACTTCTCATTAAATAGATATTGATCCATCAACTTCTCAATAATGGATTGAAATCGATATTCCCCTCTTTATAGGTTAGTTTACACGTCTAAATGCTTAAGGCTGATTAAGAAAGCTATCATTTTCACGTTAGCAAAGTGCGCTTTTGGCATGACCAATAACACATTCATCATATTCAAAACCACTTCTCTAGGAGTAACATGAAATAAGTGCTTGGTAACTTTTGCTAAAACCATTTTACCAAGTAGTACTTTCTTTACGTGCCCTAAACAGCTAAATCTAACTTGTTTAAAGTTGCTATTGAAGCAAAGGCAATTATCAGTTAACTTAACTTACTAGGATAGGATAAGGATAGCATGACAAAACCTAAATCCTAAACCATAAACCATAGCAAGAAAATCAGTAAATCTAACCAACATTTTATGTTACTACTTCCACGCAAATCTAATGGTATTAATAGAAGGTTAGAAAAGCATAGAGATGAGATCACCTTTGTGATTCGAAATGGCTTTATAATAATAATCTTGGTGTTTCTCCATGAAGAAAGGCGCAGTTGTGCCGTATACATTGATTTACACCCAATATTTTGGCTCTGTTTTCACATCTAAAGAGTCAAGACAACTATAAAAACAGTCAGAATCAGAACAGCATGTTAAAATTAAGTATATGTACCTCAAACATGATACAATACATTAAAGCAGTTATCTACTTTTACTTTAAAAAGAAGTTCGAACGGATCAACTTGATGATTCATGTTGTAAATCCCAAACTTAAAGAGGAGATTTCCAGGTTAGCAGAGAGGCAAAGGGTTTTTTAGTCATTCACTCTTCCTCTGGCTCTTCTTCTTCTTGGAGAAGGTTTTCTCTGTTATCATGAGCCCAAAAACCACGAACATCAATTAGCATGCTTGCAACAGTGCCACCTTGCTTGCAGTTCAGTAGATCAGTTGAAGTGATTTTAAGAGGGTCAACTGGCTTAACCATGTCCCATATCTCATCTCTAACGTCTTCGATGCACAACTCGTAGTTTCCACCCTCAATCCATTTCTGATGTACATCTCTGTATCATGGGGGAAAGTTATTTCATTGTAAAATGCAATTTTCACAACTCAAACTACTCGAAAGTGCCTTCATACACATGTAAAACAATAATGTGTACTTCATGTTTCTAGCATTTTGAGGCTTGTAGAATTTGCTCGATTCAACAAGCAGGAAAATACAGATATTTCATGTAGGAAGATTGTATCAGGTAGCATCACAGCTTTTGGATGCTCCCCTTCTTTTACTTCCTTCATTTGAGTATGAACTTGGTTGACAAGATTTAATTAAGAAACTGAAAGTGCTTGAAAAATGTCGAACAAAATAAGATGCTCCCCTAAGACGAATTAAATTGTATTTACCTGAAAAGAGTATGAATATCCACTGTTGTAAGGTAACCTCTCCCATGAAGATCAAGACACCGAAATAAATATGTCAACCCTTCCGGAGTATCTTTGTTTTCAAGGGCAAGGACAAAGTCCAGAAAACTATCAAAGTCCATCTCCCTTGTGTTTCCTCCACCTTTGCTTCGACGAACATGCTCATCAAATACTATTGAAAGAAAATTATTAGCTAACAGGTAGAGAACCACCATTTTGCAGAATGAGGGGAAGTCATGACTATAGCATTTGAAGCATGTTTCCGTAAGAATTAAGAATTTTTTTTATAAGAAAAATGATAGCATATGTTGAAGGATGGATGGCAAATGGTGACTGATAAGTTCATAGAATTATACTAAGTGAATGAAATGGGACAAACCTCTTTCAATGAAAATTTCAGTCAAAGTCCCATCAGCATATTCTCGAAGCTCTTGCTTGCTTAATGTTCCATTCATATCTTTATCAAGGGCCAAAAACATATCTGCAGGAATAGAAGTACAGTCAGCAAGACAGGAGCCAAAAACATAGACTCCTTTCCACATTAACCACATGCATCCAAGACACTAGAACCTAGGCAGACACAGAACCAACATAGAAAGAATGTAGAACATCTAAAACAGTGAACACTTCAAACAAAAAAATCATGGCGTGGATAAAGGAAATAATACTTGGTGAATAATTACGTAAGATGAGTGTTACAAACCACAAATGCGTTGAGCAGATGTTAGGGAGAACCAGTTCTCTGCTTGTTCAGTATCGGTAACTTCTTCCTCACTTTCCTATAAAAGAGATCATGTGTTATAATAATAAATATATCTGTTCAGAACACTGTATATTCTTGGGTTAAAGTGCACAAAGCATACTTTTGTTTTTCTGTTATATTGACGTGGGTGGGGGTCTATTTTGTTGTTCCCACAATCTTAAGTCTTTACAAACTTTGTCCAAGCACTTTATAGGAAAATGGATTTCATAAAAAATGTAATTGGTTTCTACAAAGTGCTTGTGTGTACTTCGTAGTCAAGCATTTTAACCAAACTTTTTCCAAAGCACTTTATGTTACATCAAACATGAAATTCTCAAGTTAAAAGTGCGCTTTTAACTGACGGAAGCTCACTGAAAATGAATCCGACTATTGCTTCATAATGGCTTTCTATCCACTCGTGTTATAAACCACAAATGAACAATTGCACATTGGTCCATTCGGGAGTATGAACATATTTAGATTTTTGCAGTTAAATTAAATGTCATAGAATTAAAATATAGAACTCTTGTATCAGGAAATTAGAATCTTTTAGATTTTCAGGATAGTGTTACAAATTCAGTTTTATTTATAGATCTAAGTTTAGGTTTTTCTTAACCAGAGCCAAGGTTAACACCAAAATCCATTTGGTGTTTGATAACAAAAGCCTTGAGCATAACAATGTGTGATCTACCTGGTGCAGTTCCATTAATTCCTGCAGACAATTACTGAGCAGCACTTTCTTTATGCAGGCTTTTCCTACAGAAACAACAGTGAAGTCAGGAAGACCCTTTATTTACAAGCTGTACACAAATTAGAGAATTCATGAATCAAGAGCTATTTATAATTAGCAATGTTACCATAAAAGAAATGATATTGAAGGGATAAAGATTTAATGATTTTGACAACACATTCCTAACATAATTAAGGCTGTTGCCAAACCTCTTCTTGCAGGATCACAAAAGAAGAAGAATTTGCGAGCGGCTATACGACAATAAGTTTGCACAAAAGATGCAGGAATATCTCGAAGTTGAGCCAAATTTGGAATAAGACCTCTGATATAGCCCTCCATTTCCTGCAAAAAAAAAATTAAGCATTCATTACTGTGGTTACATGAGTTGCTACTGGAACAAAATAAAATTTGCATAGCCAGTCTTTGAACACATAAATATGCAGATGGCTCACATGAGGTTGAAGGAAACCATCAGAATCCTCATCAAGTTCACTCATATCAATTCTGGCTTGAGTCAGTGAGACCTGCAGAATAAAGAGAAAATCACATATATTAAATTGACGTGGAAGAAGAAAACACTCCACACATCTCAATATCCTTCTTTCTAGACTTCCTACAAATAAACTAAGTAGATAAATACAAGCCTTTTGTTCAGCAGAAGAATATCTTAAAAGAAACTTATTGAAGTTTCACTCCCTTGGTGAAAGATGACTTCTAAATGCAGTTGATTTCCATCAACATCATTTATGCTTAAAAATGGAAATAATAGCATATTGTTAAGAACATATTTCTATTTCCTTGGGTCTAAACTCACCGTTCTCATCACATAAAGGTAGAAGGGAAGGATTGCAATTCTTCCAGACTCGTCTTTCTCAAACTTCATGAAATTAGAGGGACTGAAAAATCGCCGGCATTTAGGTCCTATTTGCTCGGCACATACTGAAGCAATGTGGCAAAAATCTTCATAGTTCATCTACACATTGAAAAATGAGAGAATAAACACATATTACTTAAGATCCATCTCAATTGCTGCAGTCATGAAATCTAAAGAAACAAATGAACTTTAAAATTGACAAACAATTTTGTCAGAACACACAATATCTGAAGATGGTAAGTACTGTTGTACATGTACACTTGTCCTACAGAACATAACTAACAGTAGTCTACATGAGTCACTGAGTCCTATCTGGCAGAGCTTTTAATAGCAATCCCGGGTCATATGCTAGTCGCCCAATGAACTTCAGCTTGAGGCATATAGCAGTCTAGCAGATAAAACTAATGTGACATGTTCAGGACAAATATCAAGCCAGAGGCTCAGAAATTATATTACCTTTTCTGCACCCGTTGCATCATCTATCACACAGTTCTCCCTCAGGCAAACCCACATGGCATCTAGATCATCGGCATTTAACAGAAGATCTGATTGTTTCTGCACATCAAGAATGTGGTATGTAGAAAGCTCAATACTAGTGCAATGGTGCCCATGCAGATAAATCAGTGGAAAATCAATCATTGAAATGGAGAAGAGTAATCATACCCTCAGGAATCTATACTTGGCAAGTCTCTGAACCCTGTGGCTGATGGATCCTTCCTCAGGTTTCTAAAGAATAGAAAAATGAAAATTCAATGAAACAAAGAAAAATACACAGCACAGATCAATTTTGGGTTTGCACCCTTCTATTCTGCATCTCTATGCACCACAGGGAAGGGGGGAAAACCATAATATACAAAATTGTTTGCATCTCTTCTATCCTGCATCTCCATACACCTCAGGCAAACATTAATATGCAAAATTGCATTGCTTCTACGTTGATGTCAAGAATAAAGTCGAACATTATAAAGCATCTATGTTTCTACGCAACATCAAAAGACTAACTATGCAGTAGAGTTTACTCTTAGAACATGTGAACTATGATTACACATGCCTTCTTATAAAAACTTGGGATTGTACCAGCTTCAGCAGTTCTCCGTTGCTTCTCTTTGAAAATATCAAGTAGAATTTTTTTTGTCTCAAGCTCTACAAAAAAGAGGGGGTAAAGAAATTAAGTTCCCCATTTCACTGCCATAGTCCTTATAAGAACCATATTTAGTTTTTCAGATACACAGTTAATCAAGATGAAACAGCAGTAAGAGTGGAAGAGGAGAAAACAGAAGAAGAAGACTGACAAAAAGAAGAAACAAGCCCATCATTGTCACAAGCACTAATTACCAGATCATAATCAAGAATTTCATCGAATAATCCCAGCCAGAAAATTCAAGAAGCTCTAAAATGAAATGGATCCAAGAGGAAGGATAATCATTAAGAGTCCAAAACCCACTCAGTGAATGCCTATAGCACCATGGATTTTGCATATGCACATGCATGCTTAAAAGAGCCAAAGTAAAAGATCGATGTTCAAATGTAGAATAAAGGGATCGTCAAGTAGCCTACATTCAGCTTTGATCAACTTTTTCCCTCGATGAACGTAACAAAAAATGAATTCAATTCAGGAGCCATGCATTTGCTGCTATTTAGAATGAATTCAATATGCGATAACCCAAGTTGACTAGAAACAGCTATAACAACGCTTGATGGAGTTCAGTTTTTTATGCCTCTTCAAACAAACTAAGTATTAGATTTTTTTAATCTTTTGTTGCTAAATACTGAGCACTCCACGTTTTACACCAAAACATTACAGATTCAAAGTATTGAAATAACTTCCGATTATCCTCCTCATGATGTGCAATTAAGTTGGTCGCAACATACTTCACGACAATATATCTACCAAATGAAGATATTTACGAAATAAAATAAAACTGCGTGCAAGAAAACTGAAAATTAACTGAAAGCAAGAAGAAGGAGAAAAGCACGAACCCATCAAAGCTTCAGATCCCAGGCCGGTACCAGTTCCGATGAATCTACGGAGGTTCCTGACCCACAGCATAGACGAAGCTGGCGGGATCTTCCGTTGCGGGGGGTCGTGGCCTTCGCCATCACTGGAACCACTGTACATAGTTGAGCAATAATAACCGCGGGAACTCACAAGGTTAGGCAAACAAGTCGAATTTGGAATGCAAATGGAAAATTCAGATTGAAAAAGCCTCTCAGGCGCCGGAGAGGCTCCAGTGAAGAAACCCTAGCTCCGATGAAGCCGCAGGTGAGTGGAAGGTGGCTCACGGATGGAATGGAGTTTGTGTATTCTATGGGTTTGCTGATTCGGTTTCCGCTAATTAACTCACCACCCGCCGATCTCTTTTAAATCGTTCACACTTTACTAATACTTAATAAAAGAGGTCATGGATAACACTTTTCTTATTACAACATTTCTATATACGATTTCAAACCCAACAAAATCTACTCTTCTTAGCCATACAATTCATATACCTCATACCTGAACTTTAAATTTATTTTTGTTAGTTTGATCAATACTTTCAATCTAATATACTTTATATATTTAAATTTTGTTTCGTTAGTTTAACTTCTTCACTTTTTGAAATTTGTCCAATTTAGAATTTTTCGAAACCAACTTAATTGGTTGCCTCCACTTTTCCATCTTTTATATTCATTCTTAAGGTTAAACCCTTAAAAAAATAAGAAAATTATAGAGAAACGTGTTGAAAATTCTACGTTTGGAAAACACAAGAGAATTTAAATTTATGGAAAAACGTGAGTTAACTTCTTCTTGATACGGTAAATATTTGTCATAACAATAAATATTGATAATAATTTTTAGTTGTTTTCACATTTTATAAAATATGATAAACTAGAATGGATGGTCACGTGTTAATAATAATATAAATAGATATATATTTGTTTATTTTGAATAAAATCGAATGGGGTTATCATAAAATATCTAACATGGTAGTTAATCCAAAACGACGTCGTGGTAGGAAGAATGGGCGGGCTCTCAGGCATATGACGTACACGTGTCTTAAAATGAAAATGGATAAAGAACCCCTATCATCCCAAAACCCGCGAACTTGGAGTTCGGAGTGTAATTCTGCCGTTTTTCCATTCGGATTTGGCAATGGCCGCCATTTCAATTTGCTTCGCTCCTCAAGCTCTGGCACGGCCCAGAGTTCGGAACCCTAAAAGCACACCATCACCCAAGAAGCTTCGTGGGAACAATAAGCTTGATCGCAACAGCGTCAAGATCAAAACCAATTCGAAAGAGTTATCTTCCATTGGCGTTGAAGCCACCACTTACACTCGCCTCCCACCCAGGGAAGACTTTGCTATTCTTAGCTTTGATTCCCCATCTTTCGGTTCTTCTTCTTCTTCTTCTTCTTCGAAGGATTCTTCTGAGGTGAAGCTTTTGGATTCGGATGTTGCGATAATTGAGGAAGAAGATGATTCGGATTTTTTGAAATATGAGGATGGGGAGGAAGAAGGGGATGGAGGGTTGGACGGCAAATTGGGGTTTGAAAATGGGTACGAGAAGTTTGAAGTGTTTGAAGGGGAATATGATGCTGAAATGGAGGAGTATGGTGATAGTGACGTGGAAGAGGAAGATGAAGAAGGAGAGAAGGTTTTGGCGTTTAGGAAGGGGAAATTTGTTAATGCCGATGAAGCTTACGATCCTGGCGAAGAAGGAAGCTCTTTCATCGAGATTGAAGATGGGAAGGAGAAGGGGGTGCCAGCCGTAATGCGGTGCTTTGATCGAGCGAAAATCTACGTTAAAGCTGGAGACGGTGGAAATGGGGTTGTGGCATTTCGGCGAGAGAAGTATGTGCCTATGGGTGGCCCATCAGGAGGAGATGGAGGTAGAGGTGGGAGTGTGTATGTTGAAGTTGACGAGTCGATGAATTCGCTATTACCATTTCGAAATGGTATTCATTTTCGTGCTGAAAGAGGTAGTCATGGGCAAGGGAGAATGCAAATTGGGGCAAAGGGGGAGGATGTTGTGGTCAAGGTGGCACCGGGAACAGTGATCAGAGACGCATTTAGCCAGGAGGTTCTTTTGGAATTATTGCAGCCGGGGCAGCGTGCACAGTTGCTGCGTGGTGGAAGGGGTGGAAGGGGCAATGCATCATTCAAGTCCGGAACAAATAAAGTTCCAAAGATTTCAGAAAATGGAGAAGAGGGTTCAGAAATGTGAGGTTTAATGTTCTTTCTTTTTCATGGTTTGTCTTTTAAAAATTAGTTTATAATTTTCCAGATCTAGCATGTTAGATTAAGTACTGTTAGAACAGTGAAAATTCTATGAAAACGGTACTCTATTCTCTTTCTCACAGCACGCTCACATACTCTAAATTATTTAACCCAATCGAGTAATGGTGGTTTTTTCAAACGCATCCTTCTTTATGCTTGGGAACTTACCTTGTGACGGCAATGACCTTCTTTCCAAGAACATAAGGATTGCTAACTCAGCTGTACTTTGATGGTCTCGCTAGGTGACTATGGGTTGCTGGTGAATTGAGAGAAAAGAGTTGGAATATTGAAATCTAGAATGAATTGTTAGGAAAGGGATTGCTCCACGTCTATCGTCTATCTTTCATTATTTGGGCAATTTCAGGAGTTGCAAAAATTTCATTTTCTCCTATTTATGATGATGATATGTGACTATTCGGGTACAAAGATATAGAGAAGTTAGTCAACTCATTCTATCCTTTGTGTCTGCATTCCCAAGTTTCTGAGCCAGTTTTGAAGGGACTACATTTGCATCCTGAGAGGGACAGTTCGGAGAGAGATTTGTCACCCTGACGAGATTGAGGGGCTGTGTTCAGTTTTAACAATTTCATGATGTCATATTCGAGTAGTTTCCTTTGGCCTATATTTGGGGAAGCTGAGAGACTAATAAGCTCCGGCTCAATTTACTGAAGGTGTTTGATGAGCCTTTCCAAAGTGGTACAATCAACGTGAGTATGAATTAGACCTACATAATACATATGCATTTGTCCTATTCCTAGCCACCTTATCTTTTCATAAACTTCTGTCATGTTATTGCTGAGGCTCTCGCTGATAGAATGAACTCGGTCATGTCATTTCATAAATCTCTGTCATGTCATAGATTTTCTTCTAGTTAGGTGCTCTGTGGCTTAAAGACAAATTATGGATGTGGTTCTCATTGACTGTAAAACCATCAATAGCATGTAGTTAACCGTTTCTTATATAAAACCCAATCATAATAGGAAGAAGCAAGTCCTTTTTTTGGTTCCCTAGAAGTGACATTCTGACTAATGGTGTTCATTTGCGGTTGGCTTACACCTAACTTCTTTTCCATCTTCAATAATTCTTGCGTCTGTTTGTGCTAAATTGGTAAAATAATATGAGGAATTTGTATGGAAGATGTGGGGGAGGACAGTAGCTCTCTTTACTTTGGTGAGGGCTGGTGCCCAAACATTGTGCGGATGCTGGTCTGGGAATTGGGTATTTTGTTCCTATGCTGGTGACACTTTCCCTCAGTACAGCAATGTGACATGTGATCATTGAGCCTTAATGGGGGATGTCATCCTAATGGATAGGACTGAGATGAGGTGGTGACAGGCACTGCTAGGATCTCTTTAAAAACCATTTCCTGTCGCTTAATGAAAGTAGTTTCCTTATAGCAAATTTTTTATTTCAGTCTTTATGAATTGGACGATTATGTGTAATTTTTATGAATAGGCTGATCTATGTGCGTGAAGAATGTCTTACAGTTAATAATGAAATCCTATAAATATTTGGTAGAAGTAATTATTTTCTTCAGGTGGTTGGAGTTGGAGCTAAAGCTTGTTGCAGACGTTGGAATCGTGGGGGCACCAAATGCAGGGAAAAGCACACTTTTGAGCGTGATAAGTGCTGCACAGCCAGCCATAGCAAATTACCCTTTTACCACTCTACTCCCAAACTTAGGCGTAGTTTCGTTTGATTACGATTCAACTATGGTAGTAGCAGATCTTCCAGGATTACTCGAAGGGGCACATGAGGGCTTTGGTTTAGGCCATGAATTTCTACGTCACACCGAGAGGTGTTCTGCACTGGTAAATGATGATGATGATGATGAATCATACTTCGTACTTCACTACTTGTCTACGTTTGTTTTTTAAACTAAATGATAAATTACCTTCTTCAAGGATTTGTAAATTTTGATATTATTTCACAGTAATCCCTGATATACTGGAAAGATGAAAAGGTCATAGATTCGTAAATACCCAGAATACTTATGGAAAATGAAACTGCATGCTCTTGTTCAATTTTATTTTCTATTGCATTTGTTGGCATCGTAATGCTTAGAAAGCTGAAGGATCTCCATTTTCTTTGTGGGATTGTAGGTGCATGTGGTTGATGGATCAGGACCACAACCAGAATATGAATTTGATGCTGTTCGTTTGGAGCTGGAGCTCTTCAGCCCTGAACTAGCTGAAAAGCCCTATCTTGTGGCATATAATAAAATGGATCTTCCTGAAGCGTATGAAAACTGGCCAGCATTCAAGGAAAAGCTACAAGCTCGCGGGATTGAACCTTTTTGCATGAGTGCAGTAAAACGAGAGGGCACTCATGAAGTCATTAGTGCTGCATATCAGCGGTTAAGGGAGAATAAAGAAAACAACAAGGCATTTCAAGGTCCTATAAATTATTGTCTCCAGAATTTGCCTCTATTTTAAATATTTATCTGCTATGTATTCATCAATAAAGCGTGTTAAAAAGTTATATGCATTTTAGGTGGGAAAATACCAGAGAATTTGGACCATGTGGCAGATAGAATACACAAGCAGCGTAGTGCTTCTATTGATGACTATGAAATTATTAATGATAGTGGTTCATGGCATGTAGTAGGATCTGGTCTACAACGTTTTGTTCAGATGACAAATTGGCGGTAAGTTAATCTTAATCTTAATCTTTACTCATGATGTCAGCATAGATATGTTTAAATTTCCATCTTTTCCTACTTCAAAATTAGAAGAGTGAGAGCTTGTACTTCAACTGAGTTTTAGTAGGAAACAAAAGTAAACTGGGTTTTCCAAATATAGGAAAAGTCTTAAGGTGAATTTGACAACAAAAAGGAAAAAAAAAAGGGAATTCCCTTTTCTTTCCTGTAGAGAGATCTCTCTGGTTCCTAAGATATGTTTTGATTTGTTTATTATTTAATTAATTTTTAGTTAAATTGATGCAAGGCAGTTCAATTATGGATCAATACCTGCACTTCATGTTCATTTTCATTTCCATACTTCTTTTTGGTTTATGGTCACTGAACTAAATGGATTTCATGCAATAGTTACACGGAGTCTGAAAGAAGGTTCCAACATGTCATGGAGGCTTGTGGTGTCAACAAGTCTCTCAGAAAACTTGGCGTAAAGGAGGGTGACACAGTATTTATTGCAGAGGTACGTTTCATGCTTAATTTGGTTGTTATATGGTTCTTTGTATTTTGAACTTTTTTGGTTCAACCTAGTACTATTGCCATTAGTTCAAAGGAACTCTGCACTAATTCACATTCAGAAACAAAAACCAAAGATCATGCAAAAGCAAAGACAATTGCACTGAGTAGATGAGCCAATGTGGCTTATGACTCTTCAAATCAATGAACAACTGTACACACTTGCATGCTTCTAAATTTATGCCACAACTAATAAATGATATTCGAGGTGAAGGGTTACCCTTTGCATCCTCTTTCCACCACACATGATAGTTATACTTCTTATGCCACGTGCATCACTTCCATTTCTGATCGTATCTAGGCAACTGTCTGGATGTTTGTTTTCGGTAACAGAGGCTGGAAAAGTAAGAAGCCAAAAAAAAACTAATTTACCTAATGGTTATAAATAATTGGTAGCATGATAAAATCAAAATGAAAAAAATAAACTAGAACAAATACTGAAATTCTATCACGTCCACAGTCCACACGACAATTAGTTCTCTCTAATATAAATCCTTGCGATTCAACTTCAATGAGTGGGTTTTCTGGATATTTAGATAAGAAAACTTGAGCAGACGACAAATAATTTGCTTTATTTATCTTCAGATGGAGATGATCTGGCATGATTCACCAAATAGTTCTGGTCCATCTAATATGAAGAAAAGATCGGATTCTGTCAAATGGCCAGAGTGGAAGTAACTCATCATTGTTTGCTCACTTGGTAACTTCATTCTAATAACAGCAGGTATGCCGTCGGAATTTGCTTGTTGTGAAAGGGATATTGCTTTAAGGAGTCTATGAAATTTGTTCTTAATTTTGAGGATAAGGCTGTTATATTTCTATGCTCAGTGCTGAAGCTAATAACATCTACGATTCTTAACCTTTCCAGCGAAGTTGTAATGGTGCTGTCTGTTTTTCTACGGTTGCAAACATCTTTAAAACACCCAATACGACGGTTAAAAAGCTTTGACCTTCATTCCCTTTGCTGAATGATGGGAAAAATGAATTTTCTTAATGGATCAGATGAACAGCCTTGCACATCCTGGAGATCCGAATGAAGAAAGCATCATTTGTGATGCAGGTAACTTTTGCACCCATCTCTCAAATGCTTAAATGAGATGAATTGAGTTCGAATTTTCTGTGAACATTGTGATAAAGTTGATCACAGATCGTAAATAGAAGCACAATAGAGTGAAGATAATTGATGTCTAATTAGAATGTTGTGTAATTTAATATCGTTTTGAAGATCAAAGCTGTTGCAGTTACAATGTTTTAGGCTGTTCTTTGTAATAAAGTGGTGGTGAGATTATTTAGACTGCAACTATGCTTATTCTGTATAATCTATATGTAGTAATAACTAATAAATACTGATGCGACCATTTTTCTCTTTTATATTGTGTATCAATGATAGACTTTTATCATCGATAAATTTTGACAGGTTTTGTTATATTTTTAATTTTTAAAAAATATTATCATATATGCTAATATTTTGAACCGAAGTGTTATATTTGCAACCATCCCTATAGATTAATAACTTTTGTAACAGATGACTTAAAACAAATAAGATAAAATTTATTTTCAAATATAACAGAAAAAAGAACAAAAATATTTTCATTTTAGGATGATAGAAGTCTTTCTACGATGAAATATCACAATCACTTTGAGAAAATACATACTTAGTTATAGTTGTACTGTGTTATGATGTGTGCTATAGAAGCATGTAAAGAAAAGAGTGCAGAACACACCTAGTTTGATGACTTTGCATCTACATCTAAGGGGCATTAGACCTCACGATAAGAGATTATATTGCTCGTGAAGCATATTCATCCCATAAACTTTGAATACATCGTGACTGAAAATAGATCTTGCTTTAGTGTAGATAAATCACCTTTCCACTGGAAAATTCTTGGGCCATTTCTCTTCTGAAATTGATCTTGAAGATCAACCTGCTCGAGCCGATTCAGTGAATAGTATGCTTGATGAAATGCTTTTCGAAACGGAGTGAAATATCCAGGCTATTACAACATTATTATTTCTGATCCAGAGAGGTAATAACTCACCGGTTGCTTTGGTTATTGTTCCGTTAATTAACTATGACAATGTTATGATCTAGGGTACAACAATCTAAACATAGATCATTGAGCTGACTCAACTACGAAAACTATATTGTACAATAACAATTGCCATAACATTAATAAGATCACTCCCTCTTAATCAGTATTTACGTGCAATCCTAGCTTCAAATACCATTGAATAGCTTTTTGATCTCATATGCTCAATATGCACCATTGTAACACATAGGTTCTTGAAAAACGTGCATTAAAACCTACCACTCATTAAGATATATCAACAACAACGCCGAATCAAAAAAATAATCTTTTTCTGTCAACACCGAAACAACCCTTCATTTAATAATCTCAAAGAATCATGCATTGACAATCCAAATCGTCCGAGAATGATGAGATATTACAACAAACTGTCGAATAGTCTCAACAACGAAATCAAAAATATAAAATAATAAAGAAGGTTAGAAATAATATAAAAGGTTAGCAAGACCACATCATAACACACTTTACGATTATTGACTACAATTGACTAAGATAGATCTACTTGTTACGTAAATTCTCTAAATATTTTCAAAAGAAATTATGTAAAATAATTTATCCATAAATAAGCTAGAAGTAGAACACCAACTCAAATTCCAAAATACCAAAAAAAAAAAAAAAATCTAGCAATTTCCTGCTCTAGATTTTTTTGGGGTATTTCTTCTTTTCTTTTTTCTTTTTCCTTAAATTTATGTGTGTGTAAGAATTAGATTAGTGTCAGTATTCTTTTCAGAATGTCAATTCAAAATTTTCATTTTCCCATACAAAACAGTTTAGAATTTAATTCTCATCTGATTCTTCTTTTCTAGTACTCTTTTTTTATTATTATTATTGATGTACTACTCTTCAATTCTGTCACATTCTTGTCTTCTCTACTCATCATTCTCCCTATATCAATATTCAATCTACTTTTATTTATTCATCTTTCCCTATCACCATCAAATTGCAATAGTTGTCCGTACCTAATTCTTTTCATTTTAGGTTTTTCAATTTCTATATCATCTTTCACAAATCATATAACATTCTAAACAAAAACCTTCTTATACCCACATGTCGTGATATCATTTTAAACAATCCATTGCTATTTATGATAATGATAATCAATAAGTAACAAGTAAAAAATTCTAAATATAACAAAATGTCTCAATATTGTTGTATTTTCTATGACTATTTTAAATTTAATTACTAGATTTGTAATTACTATTCCAAAATTTTAAACTTGTGAAGGAGACAAATTTAATTATATATTATTTTACAATGTTTTCAGCAAATTAATTTTCAAAAAAATCATATTATGTATTTGAAGTTTGAAAGAAAAATAAATGCTTCCTAGAAAAAAAAAGCTAAAATTATAATTAGAAAATATATACTTTTGTCAATTTAAAATTAAACATATTTCAAGTAAAATAATTTATATTTTTAAGAAAATGGATTCAAATTAACTTAGGTTAACGGATTACAGCATATGTCATCTAGTTTATTAGTTCTACGTTAAACATGTCACCATTGTTTGAATAGTAAAGTAATTAAAGTAAAAATTAGGAACAAGAATTAAACTTAACTTAATACAAAGTTAAAAAGAGAGAAAGATGATGTTATAGTTATGATCATACCCACAATATATTTAGAAGCTTAAGTTTATCAATTATTATTCATCATTAATTAAACTTTGAATAATGAGTGGGATTTCCTTGGAATTGACAAAATAATTTTTAATTTTAATTTCCCACTTTTATTCTGACTATATTATATGTATGTATATATATATATATAGTAACTTTAATTACATGGAGATGATTGGCCATCATTCTCCCAAACAGTTCAGATCTAACCTAATATTAAATCCATAGCCATCTACCTTTGCTTCAATTTTGAGAAACATAAAAAGTAAATGTGTTTTTTTTTTCTCTTTTCTAGGGGGAAAAATGAAAATTGATGATAATCATCATATACATTAGTAGGCTATGATGAGCTTAATTGATATATTTTTAGTATTAATAACATAGTTTGTCTTCTATATAATATTACCACTCATTTATCACCATGTTACATCATCTATTCAATACGTGGGACCTACAAAATTACTATTAAAGATATGTTCAAAATAAAAAATACAAAAATTTAGATAAATAATAAAATTGTTAAAAATATTTATACATCACTACCGTCCTATTTAGTTATATTGGTTATATTTTATAAATATATTGATTTTTTATTATATTTAAAATTGTAAAATTAAAGGCACGTTGAGTAAATATTAATTTTGTTAATGAACCTAAATCGAAAGATTAATTATTTTATGTTATTTGAAAATAATTAATTTTTATTATATTTAAAATTGTAAAATACTAATTTTGCTACCGGCATCATTTATCATGTATATATTACGAATAAAAATGGTATGATGTGATAAAATTTTCATAAATAGTCAAGTTAGAATTTAATTATAATGTGATTCCTATATAATAAAATTAACTTTTTTTTTAGTGAAATAGAGATGAAAATTCTCACAAAATGTCATTCTAATTATTGTATAATAAGTTCTAATTTTCTCCTCATCATAAGATTGATTTTACCATTTTTATAAAGTGACAAGAATTTGAAATTTGAAATTTGAAAGACTAAAATAAAAGTAGTAAACAATTAAAAATGTAGGTTTTTTCTCCAAAATTGAAGACCCTATTTTTCCTTTTTCATCTCTAAACTTCTACAGATTAATCAATTTGGACCCATAAACTTTTTTCCTATATTTTTATAAATAATAATATCATTTTTAACACTCAAAAACTCTCAATTATTATCAAAATTTCGTACTTAATTAGCCCCACATTTCAAACCTTTGTAATTCTCTCTCTTATAAAATTCATCTCTAAAAAGTTGTCAACATTGGACACAATAGTTTTACACCAAAATCTAAATATGAAATTAAATCAAGTCAAAAGAAATTAAAATTTAAGATATGACAAAATTGATCAACAATCTTTATTTTTTGAATTTATTTATTTATTTGTGTTGAGAACATGGATTTTATTATTTAGTATTTATTTAAATTGATAGGTTAAGTTATTATTTACCGTGAGGATTATTGAATATATATTTTTTTTTAAAAAAAGGAAAGAGTGGTAATTGGTTAAAATGAGAAAGAGAGAAAATCCAGTGGTTTGCGCCCTACGGTAGGGACAAAAAAGAAGAGGGGTATTGTAAGATTGAGGTAACCCATGGCCGTCCAATCTAAATAATCATAAAATCCCTTTTTCCGATCTTTGACCCTTCATTTCCATACATTACCTTCAACTGTTTTCTTAATAATAATTATCCTATCAAACACATTCCTCCATCACTCGTTATCATCCTCTACTCCGTACATCTTCACATGTATGTATATTATATTTAATGCCCAATCCATACCCTACATCTCTTTTTCTACTCATTTATACAAAAACCTTCATTTCTCGTTTTAGACCTCTGGTTTATTTAGATTAATACCTACTTCTCATTTCCTAATTTCTTTAGGTTTAGGAGAATAGGCATGTTTCTTTTTACCTCTATTTTAAAAATTCAGGTATTAAAAATATATATTTTGAAAACTCAAAAATCAAATGGGTCTACTATTATAAACTTTGGACTAAAAATGTTTATTCTTAGAACTCACCAACCAAATGCACATATTCATTAACACCTAGCTAGAGACTAAAAAGATAATTTTTATTTTAGAAAAATATCATTTTAGTACTCTTGTTGTTAAAGTTCACTTAATTTTAGGATTTGTACTGAATTAAATGTTAAATTTTAGTTTATAAACTTTAATAAAACTTAAATTTAATTCTAATTTTTAAAACATATTCACTTAGTATGTTTCTGTGACTATTTAAATCATTTAAATTTAAGATTTACTTAAAAAGAAGTAAATAGAATATTTGAAATTATAATGATTGAATTTTTGAACAAAATTTCCAAAGTGGTGTTTTAACTTTGATATATATTATTTATACTTTTTAAAGTATAAATCCTATTGCACGTGATCTCTCTACTCTTTTCTTTTACATCTTTTTCTTTTTGGGGTTAAATATAGCAAGATTAGCCCTTTTCTTTAAAGAATGGTTTTTTTTGTTTTAAATTTTAAATTTTGTTTTTCTTTAAAATATGTGAAAAAAATAAAACATCTAGAAATTTATTTTTTTATGTTGGAAATAAAGTCATTCATTACGTGGGGAAGTTTAAAAGTTTTCTGATATATGTATAAATCCAAGAATATTTGTGTCAAGTAATATGATACATTTTAAGATAATTTAACGTTTGAAGTAGAAATTTGACTACAAATGAAAACATGTTAAAAAAAGGCATGTTAGGCTTGTTGTATTCCTTATCAGTTGATATCGTAGTTATTGTTGAAACTTGACCGTGTTAGATCAAGAGAGTTAGCAAGTGAGTATTGGTCATACTGTATTAGAGAGTTCTCCATTTGTTTTGATACGAACGAATGCGTGCGCAAATGAACGTCGTCTTGGATTGAAGAACAAGCTCTCTTTATATAGGGGTGGACATACTATCTATGTTCGTTATGTAATGAAGCGTAAAAACAATTTCTCGCATAATAAAAATTCATGAAAATATAAGTGAAATTAACGATTTTATCTCCATTTATATGTTATTTTTCATGATTTTAGAAAAATAAACTCACCAGAGCTATGCTAAAAAAAGTAGAGAGTTATATATCACATTAAATTGGAATACGTGTGGAGAATAATGATAACAAATTAAATTTCATATATTATTATATATTATTATGAAAACATGTTTAAACAATTTATAGAGATTTAAGACATAGTACAAAGCTCACCTTAATAACTTTTTACTATCAAAGAAAAATACTCCATTTTCCATTCCTAAAGAGATGGAAAATAAATTAGTTATTAGAAAAATCCTAATCAAGTAAATTCAATGGTAAAAACATGTTTAATTAGTAATTATTGAATTAAAAAAGAAAAAAAAATAAAAAAATGTGGTAAAAAGTTAGAAAGATAAAAAGAGAGAGATTGGGTACAAATGTTATATTAAGTTTATGAACATATAATTAACATAAGGTGAAAGGAAGCTTTATAAGTTCAAAATTAAAAGGTAAATGAAATTAAAAGCATATAGTGTTGATAAAACCCAAATAAAGTTCCTAAAATTTGAGACCCACTTGTAAGAAGTCAAGAAGCTTTTATGGGCAAAAGGCTTTTGCATGCTTCTCAAAAAGGTTATCTTTTGTAGCATTGAACTTTGAAACCCTAATTATTTATTATTCACACATATATATATTTTTTGTTTCTTTTACAAAAAGTAAATTGGGATTGAAATTATTATTATTGGTCAAACCCCCATTTGACCAATGCCTCCAATTAGGCCAAAAATATGTTCAATTCTATTTTTTGTCTTTCATGTCCTTTGGTGATGCTATATGAGTACTTTGGTCTGCCACCAATTGCCAATCCATTTAAACACACACAAAAAAAATCATTCTATTTATTCAAATTAAATTGATACTCTATTTCAAAAGTATGAAAACTAAAATCAACAACAACAACAAAAATTATGATAATTTAGAAACTAAATGAATAATATTTAAAAACTTTGAATTATATAAAGATTATTTTGTAAAGTTTTCAAGGGAAAAAAAAGAGAGAGAGAAATGAATTCAACACATAAAACACAAAAGATTTAGATGGTACAGAAAGATTGCTTCAATATTAAGGACAGAGTGCTTCAAATTTATTACTTTTAATTTATTAGAATTATTAATTGTTCATAAATTATAAAGCAAAAAAGAGAGAAGAGGCAGAAAAGGTCTAAAACACAAAGGGACAATCTTACATTAAAACTTCAATATTAAATCTTTAGACTATATAATTAGCCTTACTCTACGTACTTTAATTTAAGCATATAAGTAATATTAATTCTTCTATATTAAGAAATTGTGAATTATGCATGTAATTCAAAATATGCATAGGAATAAAGGATCCAAGTCATACCAATTATCGTCAAGTTAAACCTACTCTAACAAACGACATACATCATCAAGTCTTTCAACCATTTGTCGCATCCACGTCAATTCTAGTAAATTTTGTTTATTGGACGTAACACATTAAACGCATTAATGATATATTGACAAAAGTATACGATATTAATTACTCCTTAAATTAAATTAGGTTTGGTTTAGAAACTTTTACGTTAATGTCTAATAAAAAAAAGTTATACCGTTCTTAAGATAAATGATAGAAATCATTAAGCATTCAATTTAGTATGTTAGAGACTCGTTAAACATATAGTTAGCACAAATTTATTAATTACTAAAATTAGAGTTTAAAGACTTATTTGATTTAGTCACGAGAAAACAGAGAGTATAGTAGGATAACTCATTTCAACTCATTCGTAAAAGTAAGAAGTCAAACACGTTATTAAAATTAAAAAAATTGTACCTAACACAAGAATGGTTTAGAAAGGATAGAAGATTTGAATAGATGAGGAAAAAGGGAAAAGGAAAGGGAAGAATGATATTAATGAATGAAATGTATAATTAAGAATTTTACAACTCAAGAAAAAGAGTGTCATCGTTTGTCGTCAAAGTCCAAGTGGTGAGAAAGAAAGACACGTTTATCTTTTTCCCCAAATCCCGGGCGACCCACTTTCATATTTATCATTATTTTATTCCCAACTTTGCCCTTCCCTCTTTCCAACAATCTCCAAATTTCTTCTCTCTCAACCAAATCACTAGCAACAAATTAACAATACATACCTATTTTTCTTTCTTTTTTTTTAAAAAAATTATATATATATAATCTACTTATTTTAAATAACAAAACTGTGGAAGAACTTGAGATGGATGTATGAATAGGTAGGGAGATAAGTGATTTGTTATAAATGTTAGGAAAATATGAAAGTAGAAGAGTAAATGATTAGTTAGAAGAAAAGAAAGGGGGGGGGGGGGGGGGGGGGGTTTTGTTTGGTGAAAGAAAGATGTTATTAAGTAGAGAGTGAAGAGTGTTCAAAATAAGGAGTAGCTGGCTTTGGTCACACACACCTTTTCATAAGAGGCTTGACCAAACTTTCTGCTCTTCAAAAATGACTCAAATATACAAATAAACAAACAAAAATTAAAATGCTTCCCACTCCACTTCATTTCATTGCCCTTCTCCCTCCCATGTGCATCCCATTTTCCAAACCCCTAAATTTTTTTTTGCTCTTCCACTTTCGGTGTTGTCTTCAAGTTCAATTTTTTTTTTTTTTTTTTTTTTTGAAAAGAAAAAAAGAAAACTTCTCCTTTCTCTAATTTGGGCAAATGGGTCACTAGAAATCCCTATTTGGAGAAATGGGGGATTCTCTGTTTGGGATTTTAGTGGATCAGTCAATTGACAGAATCCATCATTTCTATGACTATGAACAAATAAAAAAGAATCAACACTTTATGAGAAAAAAAACCTTATGAAAATTCAATTACATAGATAAGAAACACAACCTCCCCCCTTTATTTTAATGTGTGTGCATTTGAATTATATATAAATATATATATGAATTGGCTACTTTCTGCCATTTGTCTTGTTGTTGAGATGTTTTTTACAGTCAGAATATGCCTCTTTCAATCATTATGTTTAATATTGGCTGAACCATGATTGTGAGGTATTGCTAAAAACAAGAAGAAGAAGAAGAAGAAGAAGGTTTACCCAATTGGATTATGATTGGTTTATGCTGTTCCCAATGCCATTTTAGCATGTGAATTTATGTTTTTTTTCATTCAAAATTCTGATATTATATATATGATTTAGATGCCCCCACAAACACTCTTTTGCTTTTGTTTTGCTGCAGTTTAATCTTCTTCTTATTTCCTAAAGTGTTTGTTTGAAATTCTGTAAGTTAATTTGTCTTGCCCCTTTTTTGACTCTATCTAGCCTTTTTATCATTGCTTTTGGAGATCAGAGAAAAAGAAAGTGACCCATTTTCCTTTTCATTCAAGGTTTTGCCCTGTTTCTGTTTGATAAAAGGTCTCAAAGAAAGTTAAGCTGGGAAATTGTACTACTTTTTACAGGCATTCTGTTATTTTTCTGCCAAAGTAGGCCAAGTTTTCTCCTTCATTTTTTTTTCTTTTTTTACTGCTTAGATTTGTTTCTAGTGATGCAAAAAATCAACAATTTTCATTAAAATGAACTGCTTTTGGAGGGAATGTCAGTTTTTAAACAAACATGAGAAACACTTTTTGTCATATCGTATGTTAGTCAAACTACATTTTGAGTCTCTCTTACTTTAGTTTGTGTAATAGTTTTCGCTTTTGGGTTTTTAACCATTTAAGTTAATGACAATATAGATACTCTACTTAGCATTAAGTGAAAACCCAAATAGACCTTGATACTAAATACCTAACTACATTTGCATTAAGGTAGTGAGAGATTTGACCCCACTATGTTCATTTGGCCTTCTTACAGCCCTTCTTCGTCCGTTTAATCTATAATTGTCATCTCAAGGGAGGAGAAGAAGTATATGGAGTAAAACTTCATGAAAACCAATATCTAGAATTGGATATAGTTAGGGAGAAGAAGAAGTATAAGGACTAAGACATCACGAGAGAGCGAAGATCTAAAATAGAATAGAGTTAAGGGAGAAGAATAATTATAGGGACTAAATAGTATATAGTTAGAGAGATAAGTGCATAGACTAAAATGTCACAGAAGCTGTTCTAAATTAGGAAATATTTTAAGGAGAATAAGTATAAGAACTAAAATGTTACAAAAGACAATGTTGAAATGAGAATGTAGTTCGAGGAGAAGAAAAAGTACGATACTAAGATTTCATGAGACTCGGGATCTAAAATAGGATATAGTGCAGGAAGAAGAAGTATGAGGACTAAGACGTCATGTGAGCCGAGATCTTAAATAAGATATGTTTTGACCTGACTTTTTCATGTAAGTGGATAACAAGCTGAAGTGGGTTTGCTACCATGAAAACAGACAAGAAAGCCTCAAAAGAGTAGCTCTTATTAACCACATAATTAATCCGTTGTCTTTTGTTTGGGTTAAAATATAGATAATCTTAACTGCTCCCTTTGAAAATCATGAAACAGACAACAAAAACAGACCAAATTTCTCTTATTGGTTCTGTTGTTCTTAAACTACGCACTTACATGTGCAAATTGAGGTTCATTTGAGCCATGTAAATATTGAACACATTCAAACATACCTTAAATGTTCTTGTCTTTGTTTTTTCTTTTTTTCTTTTTCTTTTCTTTAGGGATTGTTCCAACTGTTATGGGAACTTGAAAAGAAAAGACTACCATTTTTCAAATATTATATTTGATGAGATTGTAAGTAAAACAATATCCCTGGATTTGTACCTTTTTCTTTCATATCAGAGTGATTAAAGGGATTGAATAAGGAATAGTGACTTTCAAAAAAAGAGGTCTTCCATAGAATGACATGTACAATGTACTTTTCCCCCCCTTTTTTTCTCCTTCACCAACTCACTCTTTAAAAAGACCATCAAGAGCTTCCTCAAACCTTCACCCCAAACTCAAAAAACTTTATCTCTTCTGAACTGTCATCACCCTTCATATTATACTGTTTTTTTAGTTCATTTTTTTTTTGCTCTAATGGCTACCTCCAAAGCCTCAGATAAAGGCTACCCAATTTATGAAACTGGTCAATCTCAAATGGGTTTTGCCCTACTTCAAAGAAACCCATCTCCAATATCTCAAAATGGAGGTGAAAGAAGAGGTAGAAGAAAACAAGCTGAACCAGGAAGGTTTCTTGGTGTAAGAAGAAGACCTTGGGGAAGATATGCTGCTGAAATTAGAGACCCAACAACTAAAGAAAGGCATTGGCTTGGAACTTTTGATACTGCCCATGAAGCTGCCCTAGCTTATGACAGAGCTGCCCTGTCAATGAAGGGCACTCAAGCAAGAACAAACTTCATTTACTCTGACACTTCAACTTTCCATTCTCTTCTCACTGCTTTTGATGTTCAGACTAATTTGCTTCCTAATTCTGATCATTCTCATTCCAAACTACAACAAATTACTCCTTCTCCCGTTACTACTCCCAATAACCAAAATAACAACAATATCTCATTTGCTCAATCTCAGGCCTTAAATCCTTCTGTTATTGATGATCACGACAGCAATTTCTTCTTCTCTAATGATTCTAACTCAGGTTATTTGAGTTGCATTGTTCCTGATAATTGCTTGAAACCTCCTTCAGATTCTAACTACAAAACCCAACCTAAGAACATCCATTCCTCTACTGCTTCAAATGATCTTAAAAAATTCAGTTTCTTTGCCTCCAACTCCATTGAAACTCTCCCTTTTGAAGGTTTGGATGTTTATAGTAATAATAACAGTGGAGGTTATGGATCTGTTATGGAGGAACAACAGGAAATTTGGGATAGTAATGGTGATGAACTGTCAGCTATAATTAATAGCTCTTCTTCTTCTTCTTCTATGGTGGGTGAAAATGGAGGTTTTCATCCATTTATGAACACTTCTTATGGTGGTTTGTTGCCTCAATCTTCTACTTGTTCTCCTTCAGCTCCTTCTTTTGGTGAGGCATTTGATTTTGGGTATACATTACTTTGAGTAGCAAATGGACTGAAGTTGGTGAATCTGTTTAAAAGAAAGTGATTATTATTATTTTTTTTCATGCATGTACTTTCTGCTTTTGTTTTTCCTGTTGTGATATGAAGAATCCTTGTTTTATCTCTAAAACTACTGTTCTATCTCTCTCTCTCCCTCTTTTTCTTTTTTTTGTAATTTTTATACTTAAATGAAGTCAAAACTTCCAATGTTGTTATTTTATGACAGCTAGTCATTCTCTACACCGGTAATGCCTTGAATCTATTATCTTATTCTTAGAGTCCAAAAATGATGCACCTTAGTACACTATATAAACTATCAAACTTGAAAACCATTGTTGCTCTTTATTTATGAATTATTTCTTGTAATAATAAACTATTTGGGCTGTGCAGATGAGCTAGCACACTACCTAAATCCTTATATCGATTATTTATTGTTTTACATTTTGGTGTTCTTTATTTGTCAATTCCTTAACCATATATTTGTCAATTCCTTAACCATATATTTGTCAATTCCTTAACCATAAACACTCTATTAGTGTTTTTTAACGGAGAAAGTTTACTTTGTGCTGTTGATCAGATGAAAATAACTGATAAGCACAAGATCAACACTTGATATTATTATCTAAAATGGAAAAAAGAAAAAGACCTGGAAGGATAAAATATTATTTCCAATCATCATCTGTAAAGATCGTCTTTTTATCCTAAAGGGTCATAATTTTTCCAACTATATATATCTCTTCCAAGAAACCTTGTGAAAATTTCAAGTCAATGTGAAGAGCCTATATATGTGGGTTAGGGGTTTGAGATATATATACTTCTTTTTAAAAATCATTTTAAATCAATGTAGTTGGTAATATGGTCAACTCTCAATGGTTGAAGATATCAAGTTAATCTGTTTTTTTCAAAAGTTTAGTTTATATGTAACTTTATAAGATTATTTCTTCAAACTACAATGTCTAACATGTTTAATTTTACCATAAAAAGAAAAACTTTCGAACCATCACAAAACATATATCTAATTAATAAAATTTAATTAACACCAAACTTACATGCATAAACTAGAACTCGTAGTAGATCTGTATGATCATGAAGCTGAATATTTCTCAACGGGATGCATTGTACTTTCGATTTAAAGATCAAGATTTTGAATCTTCATTTTCAGATATATACTGCTGAATTAGGAAAAAGAACTATTGTCATAGAACAAGAAAGATAGGGTTTTAAAAGTATAAAAACTCAAGAAATTATCTTTTTTTTTTTTAAATCTCTCACATTTTAATTTCGACCTATTTGATAATCTCATAAAGAAGGTTAACTAAAATAAAAAAGATTTAACCACACACCATATAAGCAAATGTGATTAAATATAAAAATGTTTAATTCTTTCATGTGATAGATGACATAAGGTTAAAATTTCAATTTCCCAATACTCCTGTACTTATTGTTGTAAGTTGTTTTAAAATACATTAAAATAAACTAAACATATTTACGAACATAGCAAAATGTCATTGATAAATATTCTCATCAATTTTATCATTACTTTTGACCAAAAAATCGAAAGTTTAAATTTCACAAATATTATGTACTTGAACTTAAAAGTTGACTCGTGTTCACAATCACGTGATAATGCTAGCTAGTAATGGCTAACCAAAAAGTGGGTAACCTTTGGGAAGTATGCAGCGGATTTAAAGAAGTCAAACTTAGGTCATGTGGGTGTGTATTGTATATTTATAAAAAAAAAGGGTTTGATAAGGACAGTTTGTCCTAATCTTTTAAGAATCAAATTTATATGTTTATGTGAAGCTTACCCTAACCTAAGGATGTTTCTTTGTTTGTCTATAAATATGCAATGTCCTTTTAAATGGACAAAAACAAAGTTGGAAGGCATTTGTGTGTATGATTGGTTTATATCCTACTTGTATTCTTTTCACTAAAATGGTGAGTTCCAAAATCACTACCAAGTAAAGTTAATTCTAGGTACCACATCCTTAGTAGCTTTTATTTATTATTATTGTTGTTGTTTTTTATTATTATTTTGAAAAGAAAAGAAAAGCATATGAGACAAATTGCATTATTGTTTTTTTTAGTATTATTATTGTATATATCAAGAATGGAATGAAATTGGGAAAATTAACCCAAAAAAATCTAAAACGTTAAAGGATCTTTTCTAGTATTGCGAAGATTGGAGATCGAACTTTCCACGTTTAGAAATAGAATTCAATTGTCAATTAACATCAAGCAAAACTCACTTTATTATAAAAAATGTGGTTTTAAAGGAAGAAAGAAAGAAATAATAATTGTATATTGGTAGTAGTTAAATTTATCATTATTTTTAAAAAAAAAATAGAAGGCTTCTATGATTGGCATTATATAAGGCAGAATGGTAAAATAAAATACTACAAAATTATGTTTTCATTTAAGACAAAACTTCTATGGGTAGAGTATAGTATAGTTTCTAAAATTATATCTATTTTTAGAATAACTATTACTTTAAACTAATTAAACCATATCTTATAAACCAGTCTCTTTTGTACTAAATAGAAACTTTTAGGCAAAATCATAAGCAAAGGTTGCAAAAAATATTACATATATTTATTTATTTTATCTAAGAGCTAAGTGGATTTTGAAAAATCAATAAGAAAGGAGTGTATATATGTATATATGAAAAAGAAATAATATCCCTAAATAACATGGGAATATCTTTTAAACATCGCCTTACTACATAAATAGAGAGCACACTAGAATAAATCCCAAAAATATAAAGATTTGGGTGGAGATCCCATGTAAAGTGTTTTTTCCTTGAAAAATATAAACAAAAAAAGTGGAAAAATAACAAAACAAAGAAGCCACGAGTAGTAACGTATATAAACTTTATTTTCAAAACTAGAAATGATATTTTTTTAGTCAACAAAAGTTTAGTTCAACTTATTGTACAATGAGAATCAAGACATCAATAGTCTTTGCGTTCAGTTTGTTGCAATCTTAAGGGTAAAAAAAACATGAAATGGAGAGAAAAATAGAGAAAGAAAGAACTATCCCATGGAAAGCACATTGGAATAACACATAAAGAAATGGGAGAAAGAGAGGATATACCAATTTATCATTAAAGGTCTTTCGGCTTCAAAAGCTTTCTAATGCATTTTAGCCAAATTTGAGACATCTGAGATATTTTCAACAAGTTTTTTCAAACCTGTGACGGCTTCTTTTTAATGCTCTTTGCCCTATTTTGCTGCTTATCTTTGGGGTTCCCCACTGATTTTCTTTCCATGTTGATGCTTGAAGCTTATTTTTGTCTCCATATCCTTTACTTTTGCAAAATGGGGTCTCTTCTATAATGTTCTAGAAACTAATACTAACCTTCACAAAGGAGAAAAGGAAGTGGATATCTGAATCTGAAAAGATTCCCACCTCAAGACTAACTAAATCGGGAACCTGCTTTACAAAACACTAGGATTCAACACAGAATATGAATTTGCTTACATTTGGATTCTCTTTCTTTCTTTTTTGTTTTTTCAGAAAATATAAAGAAACAAATAAAATGGTGTACAACATCCAACAACTGCATTGAGGGTATCAGACATATATCATCAGCATGTTATCATGATTTGTCTATTTCTTACAAAGAAACAACAATATAAACCCTCATCAATGAAACTTGTCTTGTAATTTCAATAGCCAGACATTAATAATATTCAATGTTGCTTCCTTTGAGAAAGAGACAGTGTGGACAAAGAATTACCTAAAGTATTGCTGGATAAGCAAAGCATCATCATTGCTCTCCTATTTTCCACAGCAAGAAGCGATCTGTATAGTAGCTGTAGTATTTTTCTAGGCATTATCAAAAGTTAGGAGGAGGGGAAAATCATTTCAGCTATAAAGTTCACAAGGCTTCAGAAGGAAGGACTGCAATGCAATATATATCATAAGCAAAGAGAAAAGGCAATTGATATAGAATTTGCAGGTTTCTTTTGAAATGTAAACTTTGTAAATTCATCCAAAGCCAAGTCTAGCAATGAATGTTTCACTACATAACGTGATATTAAAATCCCGTACAAGATCACATTGCCATTGGGGTGACTCCCAGAGTCTTAAATACATCTTTTTCCACAATAAATGAGGGAAAAAAACGAGTGGGAATTAACACAGCTTCAAATTCACATTCAATTCGAATTGAAAGCTTGTGCCCTGGTCATAGGAAAACTTGGAAAGAGATAGCATAAGCAGAGCATAGCTCGAAAAGAAATCATCGTGGAACAGACCATTTCGTTTGTCTTGAAAAAGATCGATCAAAGCAGCAAAAATGAGTGACAAACGCCAGAAAGGAAGTTGTGATGCAGAGGTACCTAATTGCTATCGCTGCTTTCAGGATTATTCATAAGGCAGAGGCAGAAAACTGTACGAAATTTGCTACATTTTTTTAGGTTGACCATAACTTATTCAGGCTGAGATAAATTTAAATATAAGGATTGTATGGACACAGAAGGTCAGAGCTGAGGTATGCTAGACCTGGACTATGGGACCATTGTAATAGGAAAAGAAAAGGTCTTTGGTTTTGGGCTTGGGCAAAAAATAGGATGTTTTGATCCTGAGGCAGCTTAGCTTCAAGTACGACCCTCCGCACTGGTGGTGCTGGAGGTACTCCCCACTGACGGACCAGAACTTTGAGAAGACCGTTGAACACTTGAAAGAGAATGCATTTCTGTCCTTGATGTAGTTGAACTGACCAATCCGCTAGAGGTGCTCATTGATGAAGACATTCTTGAAGGGTTAGAATCCTTTCTGGATCCTGAAAAATGTTCAGGCCTCAACTCTGAGGATGAGGATGATGGGGCTAAAGTACCAGCTACCGATCCCACAGGGTAGGGTGCCACTGGCATATCAGCAAGAGATGATGCAGATGGACTGTAACTAAGTCGATCCATCGAGTGGTCAAATTTGCACGCAGGGCCAAACTTGCACATTCCACGTTGCATGAAGTGAGTACAAGGTGGTGCACCCTGACAAAAGATTATGTTAGAAACCATTCTGCCTCTAAATAGGGAAACACGACCGTACAAAAAATTTAGAAACAAGAGACAAATGGCCACCAAAAAAAAGCATTAAACTAAATTAATGCAGTATTTGAATAAATGATAATAAATTCAATCAAGCCAATAACTTGCACAGATAGCAGATGCATAACTGAAGGTTAAGAAGGCGACTAAAATCTAATTAATGTTTGACAAGTTTTGTTGCGTGACATAGAGCATGCAAATTAAAGTGCAGTACAAGTTTGCCATTAACAACTTCCTTTCTCCCCCTTTAAAGGATGATTGCAACTACACAAAAATGGTATGGGACTTTAAGCACTACATATCCTGAAATCTAACAGCCACGTTGTGTAAAGTCCTCAAGGAAGATCCCAGTGGATCAGAAAAGGGAATAAGTTAGTTTAGTAATATATCAAGTTTATTTGAGCTCTTCCAACATGGATCTCAAGAAGGAAACAGATGAAATATGATTTTCAGGAAGTGAAAAAACCAAGACCTTGTAGTATAGATAATGACAATGATATGGAAAGTAATTCAGACTATAGCGGTCAATACAACAGCATATTGACACAAAAGGCCCCCTTAATTTAGTATGAACAAAAAGACAAATTTCCAGAATATAATACATATTTTACATGCTCGACCTACATTAAGAACTCAAACAGAGACCTGGCTGCAAATGCTGCAACTAAACAATGAAACAACTATTGAAGGGGGTGTTCCGCCTACAGGTATTCAAACAAGTGCCAGAAAAGCATTATAACATCAATTTTATAGCTTAAGTCATCGGTTATTGGGGGTTTGTGTACATCTTAATTCTTATGTATGGCTGATCATTGATCACTCTACCACAAACCTGAGCAACAACTTCAAGAATAATTTTGGAATTGAGCAAATTTTTGTCTGTAATTATATAATATTTGGAGAATCAAGAAAAAAGCTGATGTCAATCCCTAAATACATCTGATAGGCAAGATTACTTAAGATACGGAAGAGTGAATGAAGAAATAAGATACACAAAATAATTCAAACCTTAGGCATAATTTTGAATCCAAATGAGATTTTGGTGCAAAGAGAGACTAACCGGGCGTAGAGGAAGACCTAGTTGGCTAAGGACAACACTTGGCCTCGAAGTAACCAATTCTGGTGGGTGATGGTATCTACAAGAAGATCCAAATTTACAATCCCCTGTTCTCATATAATATTGACACTCTGGTTGCCCAGGTCTTTCTGGAAATGAGTGCTCCTTCTGGCTAGTACTTGACGGACCAGTAGATGGCATGGGCTGATAAGATCCTGCAAAGCCAGATGCAGAAGGCGAAACATGTGCCATACCATAGAGTGGCCCTGATCCAACAGAAGGTTGAGCACTGGGAGAGGCTACTGGACTCATAGGTGCCTGCACCAGTTGTTAACAGCACTCCATTAAGTGCATGGATATAAAATGAGACAGAATGTGAAGTAAGACTAAGAGAGCTGTACATACTGGATAAGGACTCCAACTTGGGAACTGAACAACGCCCGGGGAAACCAACATAGGACCATAAGGACCAGGGACATACGGGTTTGACAGCAATGAAGGCCTCGCAAGTATTACTCCATATTGTTGTGACGAATGAGCAGAGGGAGACTGCACAGGAGGATAAACAGAGGGTGCAGGCACTTGACCTGCTATTGGTGCAACTTGAACAGGTGATGGTGCTGGAAACTGCAAGCCAGCCGGTTCTGGGTGATGAAATTTGCACGTAGCACCAAACTTGCACTGCCCATTCTTCAAATAATAAGAACACTCCTTTTCACCCTGCCATCAAAAGCCTGTAGGTTAGCAAACTAAAATGGATATATACACAATATATCGGTCTATGACTCCTGTAACTCTCCAAATAATATAAAAACAAACAAATAATATGAGAGGAAGTTGACACAGACCGGCCTTAGTGGATAGCCATAGAAATTCAGTGACACGGGACTGAGAGAACCTCTTTCCTGCTGAGGATGGTGATACTTACACGAAGCACCAAATTTGCACATTCCTGTCCTCATATAGTACTGCAGATATCAATAAGATCAGCATTATCAATGACAGCCCATGTACGAAATACTATTCATCTACATGAATCAACCAATTACTGCATATTTCAGTAAAAATAAAAACACAAGTCTCCATCCCACATTCTCAAAGAATTTCATTAACGCACATTGCCCAAAATAATCCCATTGAAGCCTGGATACCAAAAATTTCACATTCAATCGAACCACCAAAATGAAGTACCTGACAAACAGGTTGCCCTATTCGCTCTGGATACTCTCTTCCACCAGGTCTCGAACCTCCTAAAGCCTGATCAGAGCAAAATCCACCAAAATCAACGAATTTAAAGAGGCGAAAAGTTCGGAAGCACTTTGCCGACAATTCAACAATAACATTTTAAAAAGAAAAGAAGAACATCTTGGTAGAGTCAGAATTAAACCCAAAAAAAAAAAAAATTAAGAAAAGGGATTTGAAGTGAAACTGAAGTAGAGCAATTGGAAGGATCAAATAGCTTAAAACCCAATAAAACCAAAAAAAAAAAAAAAAAAAAAAAAAAAAAAAAACAAGCCCTAAAATAGAGAGAGAGAGAGAGAGAGAGAGAGAGAGAGAGAGAGAGAAATGAACAGAAAGGATCAAAGAGAAATACCGGGGTACGTTCACGGGGATGATTAAACCTACAACGAGAGCCATATCCACAAAATCCGGTACGTAGGTAATATATACAATCAGCTTCATCGGGACGTTCAGGGTAGGAATCCCTATCCCTGGATCCCAAAGGCCAAAGGGAGTCTGCATTATGTGAAAGAAAAACGAAAATCAAGGAATCGAAAAGGAAAATCTGGAAGAAAAGAAGAGTGAGATGAGGGAATGCAGAGTGAGAAAAGTAACCTCCATGAGATGTAGTATCAGGTCCAGAAACGGTCCATTCAGGTGACGGATCGGAGTGAGAACCTTCAATAGAGTGACCGTACGGCTTCATGGTACGGCCAGCTGCCGTAGAATGAGTGAAGAAGAGGAAATGGGTTGAAAGAAGAAAGAAGAAGAAGAAATGGAAGGTCCGATCACATGGGGGGAGATCGTATTTGAGAGAGGAAGAAGATGAAGAAGAAGAAGCGCTTTCTTTCTTTTTGGATTTTCTGGGTTTTTGCTTTTGCCCCCTTCTTCTTCTTCTTCTTCTTCTCCTCTCTCTCTCTCTCTCTCTCTCTCTCTTGATTCTTACACAACAGTATCTCTGTTTTGAGCTTTTTCTTTTTTTTCTTTTTTTTTAAAATATAATTAATTAATTAAAATTAAAATTAAAAAAGTATTTATTAAATTTATTTTAGAGAAGAGAAGCACTTTTGAAAGCGTTTTTGTTTTTCTATCTCTCTCTTCCTTTCTGTTCCATAACTTTGAGAGGTTCTCTTTTTGTGTGTCGGAGTTGGTTGGTCTTTATACGCGCCAAACACTAGAATTAATTTTTCTTTTTTTCCCTTTCCCTTTTCCTCTTCTTTCTTTCTTTCTCTTTTTCTTTTTTATTTAATCTCCCCCTTAATATTTATTTCAACCTTTCAATTTTTATATTCTATCCATTCAAATTAATAATTTTATCATTTTATACCTTTTTCTTTCTATATCATCACATAACTATTCTATACAAATTACTATACATTTTATTAAACTTCAACTCAATCTATTTATTAACATTACATTTTAAATTTAACAATGCATTTATACCTTTTTTTTTTTCAAATTAATAATTAGAATTTATTATATCCATGAATCCTTAGTTTTTATTGAAGTATTAAATTTTCATTGATGTTTGATCGCCTGTTCGATAGATTTGATATCAACATAAAGAAAACAAATGTGTTCTTTTTATATTTCTTTATTGGTAGCTAAATTAATAGAATTTTGTAGATTGGAAATATCATTTTGTCTTCTTCGTGGTTTTAAGTTAATTAATTTTAAATTGCATTGAGTGTAAAAATTAGTTAATGAATCACTACTGTAGAATCTAAATTTATTATAAAATTATATGATTTAAAATGGTATGCTATTTTAGTTAGTCCATGAATATAAATCTATTTTGATGTGATTATTTTTACTGTATTCGAGATAAATATAGAAAAAAACACATTTACAAATTATAGTAAAAAGTGTCCAATTTTAAATTTTAGATAAGTTTGAGACCTCAATTTTTTATTTTAAATATTTGAGATTATAATTATAACTACCATCGTAATTTATAATTTGTTTTTACCATTTACGCGAGAGAATAATAAGAACAGGAGAATTTAGCAACAAATATTATAGTGCAATGAATAGGTAATATATCTTTTTGGTGTAACAATCAAAAACTTTAAACCACGTTTTGAACCAATTTTTGGTCCAAAGTTGAATCTAATTCCTTTGTCTCATCTCTTTTCACGTTTGGTCTCTTCCTATTTTATTCTTATTTTATTTATATACAAAACTATATATATATATATAGCAATATACCATCTTAAATATCTATAAAATTGGGTTGACATGACATTTTAATATAATTTAAATTTGAGTACTACACTTTGATTTAAGTATCCTATAAATAATTTTCTATGAAAAGCATTGGTTCAAAAGTCTATTTTGATCCCTATATTTTATTTTATTTTATTTTTTCATTGGTTCCCTTTTGGTCCTTTTAACTTTTAAAGGGTTTTTTTAAAAAAAGAAAAAAGAAAACCTTGACTTGGTTTTAAAAATAACCATCTTGGTAAGGTCTTTCCTACCATTTTCTGTGGTTTGATTTTAAAATTGTTCAAAATTAAATAGATATTTTGGATTTTAAAAGCAAAATGGAATAAACTTTAAAAATTGTAGACCAAATGCAAAAACTTTTAAAAAGTTGGATTGAATTAAATTTATAAAATTTAGGATCACAGTTAAATAAAACCTAGAATATTCAAAATAAGTGTTTTGAATCAAAAATTTTTAAAAGCACACTAACAATTCGATTCTTGCCAAAATTTACAAACACATAAGCTTTTAAAAGATTGAGAGCGAATTAAATGTAATATTTTAAGTTTATGAAATAAACATAAAACTGTTTTTAATTTTTTTATAAAAAAAAAAGCATAGAAAGAGTTGAATTCATAATAAAATTTCAAAGATAAAATCAAGTTTTCAAAATATAACTTGGTTTTTAAAAAACATTGTTAGAAAGTAGAAAACAAAACAATAAATTTGGAGGAGTTAACAAACTTAATTTTAGAAAACTAAATACATCAATATGTTTTTTGAAAATGAAATCTACATGCATATATCTTCCATCTATTCATTTATATGACTTGTTATCTACACTTCAAATCAAAATCAAAGCCATTTTTTAAAATCTTTGTTCTTTTTTTTTTGTTAAAGATTACATATTTTAATTTGCACTTTTAAGAATATTGACAAGTCTAGTTGTTATCATAACATATTAGCAAAATAATAAATAAATAAAACTCTTAGTCACCTGACTACATTTGCATTGTCATTTCAATAAACATTACATCAATGTTTCTTACAAAATTTCAGTAGTCATTCCTATTTTATTTTATAGGTCACTCAAACCCACATGTTTAATAAAATTTTTTTTATTAATATATTGTTTTTATGAATAATAATTGGCTAATTATTTTTTAATTTTGTATTATACATTTACACAAATCTATAATTTTCTTATTTAAATAATCAAATTTATACTTTACATCGGTAAAGTAGAAATCAAAATTTGTTTATTTTGGGTTTGCTTGTTTCATCACATTTTCTTCTTAACTAAATAAAATTAAAAATCATTCTATAATATATCCAAGTAATTTTAATTATTAATAATATTCTCATTTGTTTGACGACCTATTATTGACGTAATATAAAGTTTTGTTATATTTGTATATATGTTAAATTAACTTAGGCTTAATTACAATAATTTCTCAATTTGAAACTATACACAATAAATTTCAATGAAATTGGGTCAAAAATCAATTTTGGAAAGGGAAGAATAGAGATGTAATAGAATTAAAATTTAAAGCCCTAAGTATTGTTGGAATTGAATTAATAGAAACAAATGATGTATAAAAGAACCCTACGGGGGGCCGCCCCCACTTGTTTTGCCTTTAAAATCACAATTTCCATGTTCCTTCCTATATCCTTATATACTTCTATATATTTTTCGTTTTAGCTCTCATTTTGTCATCAATTAAATACTCTTTTCTGTTTTTCTTCTTCCCTTTTTATTATATTTTTTTCAATAAAATCTTTAACTTCTTTTCTTTTCTTTTCTTTTTCCTTTTTTACAAAGTGTGCATAATAAAAACAACAATAATAATTTAAAAGAAAAAATAATATATAATAATAATAATAAATAGAAAAATGTTGACAAAATATTTAAACTCGAGACAAATTGGGCTTTTTTTATATGGAGTGTACATTTAGTTTGTTTATTATAGATATATATATATATATATATATATATATATATATATATATATATATATAATTTTATTTAAATATTTTATCAAATTTGCTATTTTTAAAAAAATTCATAACATATAAAAATTTTGTTAATTTCTATCAATAATAGATACTGATATGTTTTTACCAGTGATATTGATAAATGTTTATATCATTGATATAATTCAAAATTTTGCTATAGTTTGTAAATATTTTAATTTTTAAAAAAAGTTTGTTAAATATATCGTATTTAAACATATAATCACAAAATGAGAAACACAATAATAAAATATAGTTTTCAACCACTTTAATATTTAAATGGAAACCTTGAGAATTTTTTTTAGGATAATTACTTTAAATGATGAAACTGATGAATATTGTAAAAGTGTTATTGTATGTTAGTAATAGATGATATAGAAATTAATAGATAATGAAATTTTGTTATATTTGTAAATATTTTAGTTCAGTTTTCTATATTTAAAAAATGTTTTTTTTTTTTTAAAGGATAATAAATTTGTTGTTGTAGTTGAGTTATAATAATTTGTGTTTATAGCGTAAATTATTTTTGTTCGAGTTATTATCTCAATCCATAAAATAAAATTGAGTTTAGCTTTTTAGGATTTTGTAGTCACTAACACATAAATATAATTTGTTATATGTGACGGTTCGTTATTTTTTTTATCACCTCCAATAATTAATTTCTAATAGTTCGAGTTAGTTAGAAGGTCGTTTTTTCTCATTTCTTTTCATTCTTTTATTTCTAAAATTTAAAATTGTTATATAGTGGATTTGACTTTTCAACAAAAACACAATTTAAACGACGACCCTTAATGTGTTTATCTTCTAGATTATAACATGTGGTTTGTTATATTTTTCATGAAATTATAATAAGAACTTACACAAATACTAAGAATATAACGAATAATATTTCGTGCGACAACTATTTGATTAAAAAATTAAACTTGTACATAGTAATTTTATTAATTATTTATGTCTTGGTATCCTATTTTACCAATATTAGTTTTGACAACTTTGAAAAGCTTTCAAAAATCTATTTTGTCTCAAGGTGAAGCACATTGAAAACTAGAAGGAAATAAGCATAATTTTAAATCTACTTTTTCATATATATCAAACAAAACATTGGTTTATTGATTTTTATCTTTTAGAATTAAGTTTTAATTTGTTTTCATGTACTTTCGTTCATGATTAAATTTAGGTCGACAAAAACACACTTGACATTTACGTGAGAGCATTGATAACTTTTAATAAGAGACAGAGAGAACGTGTAAAACAAAAAAAAAAATATTTTAGTGATCAAGTTAAAATGTAAAGCGTATTCCTACGAAGTTACAGTGACACATTTATAAAGAGAATGAAATAAAATTTACCTTTTTTCTCTTTGGATTAAGATGAAATGGATCTTTCCTCATCTCACACTAATTAGGGATTTGACTTGATTATATCGGAAATACATCTTTCTCGACTCTAACACAAAACCTATGCTAATGAAATAATATAAGAAAGATACTAACGTACATCTCAAAGCATATACTGCCTACTATTGTGCATTCCAGGGTGTTGTCCAACCATAACTTGTTGTGCAACAAAGATAAACGAGGCGGGAGAAGTATTATGGTGATAAGTATATTAGTAATTAAACAAATAAAATAAAGTAGGGAATGGGTGAAGTGATTACAAAAAAGGTGTGTTAAGGAAGAAAGAGAGAGAGATGAGAGATTATATAATTAAGGGATTAAGAAGTAAATGTTGGGAGGGGGAGGCTGCTGTCTGTCTCATTCCTTTCAACAAAGATTGAAAAGATTTGGAGATTGTCTTCTTTAAAGTCCAGGTGGCATTTAACAAAGGGATCTTTCTTTTAAAGTTTGTTTCTTCTTTTCTTTAACGATCATCATCATCATCATCATCATAATAATAATAATAACACCCTCTAATCAATTATTCAAATAAACCTTTATGCCATAATTAATTCTTAATTTCAGTGTTACACTGTTAGGTTTACTCTAATATAATGATTCTTATAACTTTAGATAAGTTTTTAATAAGTTTTTAATGTTGACGTTGGTGGTTAGAAACTTTAGGCTATATTATATTAAGGTAGCAATCCGCTTCTAGGTAAGTTTGAATGATATTTGTTAAGATTGATTTAATATGTGTGAGAGAAATCGATGTATTTAGTTTATATGTAAATGAAAAAATGATCGTGTGTTTACTGTCGATTGAACAATATAAGACTTAAAATTTAATTAATGAATATGTTGCATATGAAGAATTGTTGGAGATTATAACTTTGATGTGAGAGGAAAAGGTGAAAAATGAACGACAAACATATATTAAAATTTTAATGTGTAATAAATTGTTGTTACTTATCACATTCAACATTCAATTTTTAAAAGAAATAAATGTCATTGTCATATGCTTATAACTCAGCAACAATATCAAGTAAAATTGTTAGATGTTTAATTTGGATAATTTTAAACCCAAATTTCTTAAAATTTGCGATTATATTGAAACTAACTAAAATTTTAGTTTATAATATAATAAATTATTTGGTTATCTTATTATTGTTGAGTTTTTTTCTTTAGAAAGTTTAAATTTATTTCACCCATCAAAAGTTTAGAAACTTAGCCGAAAAAAAATAGAATTAACACACAATGCCAATCTAAGCATAATGTAATTAAAGGTATAATGATTACTTTTTCCTTCAAAAATTAACAAAACTCAAACTCGAGAATTGGATTTTTTTTTTGATATCAATTTATGTAATAAGTTTTGAAGCTCTATCGATTCAAATCACAAGCTATACTTAATTGTATTAATTTGAATCAATAACTTTTACCGGTCTACAAATTTTATAGAACCCTTTAGATTCCATTATAAAAACATCAAATAAAGTCTATAATCACGTCTAACTAAACTCCTAAAATTTCACCAATAAATCAATCTATACTATTTACAAACTATTACATTTGAAAACTGTCCCCGTACCAACACTTACACATATGTAAAGTATTAGTTTAAAATAATCAATAAATTACAATACAAATTTGAAAGAAAAATCTCAACTACAATTTTGAAAGATTATAATTTAAAAAGTTAAAGAGTTAGGGGCAAAATGGTAAATTGAGGAAAGAACGAAGAAAATAAAATAGAAAGTTGAAAGAAGAAAAAACAAAAGGGAGATTCCATAATATAAAGAGTAAAGAGAAGTGAGGCGGTGGGTGATGGGCATGGGGACTGGGGACTGGGGAGCGCAGCGCACGGATGATAGCTTTCTTAGTTCGCAACGAATTTGCAAAGACTAAGAGGCCCCAAATCCCACCAACCACAACTCCACATCTAATCATATATACTTCTTTTCTACAATTCCCTCCCCACCCTCTCTTCATCCAAATATACCCATCAACTTTTTCAATTTATCCTATCGATTATGTAATGTTTTCAAACAAATAATTATATGATTTTTTTTATAAGAAAAAACATAAAACAGGAAGATTTAAATAATATGTAAATGTTTATATCATTCTACACATTATGCTCATTGCTCCATATTTTTTTAAATATAAATAAGCGTTAGAAATTGATTCTAAAGTGTTTGTAAAAATAATTATCTATAGAGTATAGTATATTATTGTATAAAGAAAGAAAAATAAAAAAAGGAAGATACCTTGAGAACATTTTTCGTTTATTGGAAAATTAGTTCTCTTTCTAAAAAAAAACGTTTATTTAATTATCACGTGTTTTGAAAAAGGTGGCTTTCCAAACTGTTAATACTCAATTTTAGATTATTCATATTTAAAATAAAATAAACAATAAAAAAAAATAAAAGCGAGAAAATTAATTGCTTGAAACCAAATATTCTATTATTCTACTTTTCACTTGGCTTAATCCAACAGTCACAAAAATATATACATCCCTAAAATTTAAATGGTTAGAGTTTAGCTTATAAATTATAAATTAAATTTGTATTTAGTTTATAAATTTAAAAATATTAGATTAAATTATAAGGGTGATTAAAATTAATGAGAGGTAGTTTAATAATAATAAATTGAAATTTTGAAAAAAGATTAATGAAGAGACATTAACAGAAGAATGAAGTAAGATAATAAATAAAGAAGAGAATATTTCCCAAAAATAAAAAAGGATAGAGAGGCTATATAAACATCCCTAGGAGGTTTGGTGGAAGTAGGGGGAGAGAATAATTTCATTTTCTTTAGAGTAAAACAAAAAGAGAAGAAATTTCCAGTAACCTTGGAAGAATCACAGTCGTTCAATTCCTTCACTCCATCACTAACCGGAGCGGCTGAGATCCATTGAGATCAGGAAACGGCGACGTTTTATACAAGGGTGTGGTTGGTGAGGAGTCTTAAATGGGAGCGCCGGTGGTCGGGTCGACCCGGAAAAGTGCACCACGTGTCGGCAAAAGAACCCGGAAACCGGAGCAGGAGGTGAGCCGGTGGTCAAAAAGTGGGTTTCTTTTTCACTTGGAAGATGGATGGCCACAAGTGAGAAGGGGTAGTTTGGTAATTAAATCCCTCGTTTCTAATTGGTTCGCTTAACTCTTCCGAAGCTCCCGAGTGTCGGCGACCTATTTGCTCATTTTCCTTTTCAAACAAATTCTTCTTATCTACGGACCGACCTATACTGCTCTATCTGAGCTCTCTCTACTTTACTAAATTCACCATAACTATTCTTACCATCCTTTTATTTTTGTTTTTTTAATTCCTAATAAATCTTTAACCAACTTCTAAGTATCAATACTAGATTCAAATATCATGGTTTTAAAGCTATTTTTTGGACTCAAAATTCTTTATAATCTTTCTGTTGTATACAAATTGAAACTTGAGATGGTATAATAGTATCAAACTTAAATTTAATTTAATTTAATTTTTTTTTTGAGGTTATGGCCCCCAAATTATAAGTCTGGAATTTCATCAAAACTTTTAAAGAATTGGTGCAGAAGGATAGAATAGAAACGTTTATAAAGAAGCCAATGAAAATGTTACTAATTTTGAGAAGATAGTTATGTAGTTTTTTTAAACAAAATAGAGAAGAGTTCATAAATAACTTTTTATATATAAATAATCTACATTTTCCCTATTTAGTTTAGGTGTCGTAATTCAAAATTGACAGTATTAGGCCAATAATATATATCTTAATTAATTAAGTTAGATTAAAATTTATAAAAAAAAAAATGATATTTTGATTTAGAAATAACTCTTTATTTATATTATTTTATTGCAAATATTTGAGAAGAGGTGACTTTATTTTAATTAAGTTTTGTTTCCATACGTTACTATGCATTAATTCAAATGATATGAATATATCTTTTTATTTGTCCAAGAATTCTTTTTTTCTTATTAAACTCTGTTGTTCATGTGAATCTCTGAAAATCATCTACCAAAAATCAGCCCCTTCATTTAATAGAACATTGGAAGTTTGACATGCGTCAGAAGTAAATGGGAAGTCTTGCTTTTTATATTTTTCAAGATAGGGAATGGTGGTTCAATTAGAAACTTTGGATCAATCATTAATTAATTTAATGATGAAATTAAAAATAATTGAATTTGAAACTCATTAAAAGTTGATCAATGAGGTTGAAAAACATAGACTGACTAGTTCCAACAATGCCAAGTGTGTTCATTGTGACCCTTCGATGTTATTGTTTGGGTAATGTTCATTGGAGCTTAGGCTTAATTTATCCCAAACAATAATCGAAATCCAACTCCAATATAGTTAGGTTTGAGGGTCAAGTCCATGGAAACCAAAGCCCACATATAAAAATGAGAGTACTCATCATAGAATTCTCCCAACCATAAGAGATTCAAGGTGGAAAGATACAACAAACATTCTTCTAAGCACATTCAACCAAGAGAAAATAAGTACGATCAATAGTTTGATCGAACTTGTTTCACTATAAACCTTGTGCAAACAGAAGTTAGATTATTATAACTTTTAAAATATTTTTTGACAATTATAATTGTAGAAAAAAAATAGCTATAACATTAAGTAAATTAGAGTTGTGGTAAATTTCAAAATTTGAACTTATTTTACGTTTGATTTTTTGTTTTAAGAAATAAGGTCAATGAACTGTACTTGCACCTCTAAAACTAAATATCTAATTTGGCAGTCATCCTTTTTACCTAAGTTTAACTTAAGCCAAAATATTTCTAAAAAAATTCTTCACCCTTGTAAGCATAAATTAAACAAGGATGTGATCTCAAAAAAATTATATTTATTGTAACACAATACAAATGCAGAAGCCATAGAGAAGATACAAACTAAGGATGAACAAAAAGAGAGATATGAACAAGTTACAAAGTCAATCCATAAATTGTAAAATATTAAAATTTGAAGGATATCGAACCTGTTCATCTTCTAGAATCCATTAATCTCTCTTTATACAACTCCAAAAGTCCAGGAATCTGCTCCTTATGTGGGTTGATGAATTTTTTTATGAAACGGTTTTCAGAAGAATTAAACAACGAAGAAAGATACTCGTGTTTTTTAATCAAACCCTTTGACAGCAAAACTTGATAAATATAGCCTCTAGGCAAAAGCCTCTTCTTCAAACTATATAAAGTTAAACCTGGTCTTCTAGCAACGTAAGATGATTGGCATCCAATTTTGTTGACAAAATAATCCATTGCACCATTAATCTTATCCTCAGAAATCATCATACACCATGGATTCTTTTTAAAAGCTAAACGGATCTCTTCTTCAGACAATCCCCATTTCCTATAAACTTCAACCTTCTTATCCAATGTAGATTTGGTCATTGCTCTCAGACAAAAAACAGCAACAACAAACTGCATTTGTTGAGGGTTGAATCCCATTTCCGTAACTCTCTCTACAGCCTCCTTGAATCGGATGGAACTTGTCAAGAACATTTTAGGCTGCTGCTGAAGATAACTTGAAATATTTGAATCCGGAACTCCAGTTTGTTTCAGAATTTCAATATTGGGACCAACTGAAATTTGAAGATCCCAACCGAGAATATCCGCAGAGCGTTTTATGGCAGCGAGAGTCTTCTCCTCACTTCCAAGCACGGCTTGAATGTAATCAAAGGCTGGAATAATTCGTTTGTTTAAACTGCCTGCTAAAACACGAGGAACTGAGCATACAAATTTGACAATCTCTGGGGAAGAAAGACCTTTAGATTGAAAAAATAACAATTTGGGCAATATGGTTTTATCGGGGTTCGCAGAAAAAAGTGAAGGATACCTCTTGGCAAGGTCAGAGATTTGTGATTCAGAGAATCCATGACTCGCAAGTAACCCAATTACAGCCTTCCCATTATTCTCGAGCTGAGCAGTATTTGCCAACGAAGCAGTTTTCAGAGATGATACAATCTCAGAAGAGTTCGATAAGTATCTGAGAGATTTCAACGGATTTTCAGAAAATCCGTGAGAAAAAACTGAGGACGGAGATCTAAGTAGAAAGATTGTGCGAAACAAGTTAGACATGAATGTAAGAAGTGGGAGGAGAAGGAAGACAGGCCAGTTGGTTCCTTGTTGAGAAGAAGAAAGGGAGAAACTACAAATGCCTCACAAGAGGATGAAGCTATGAGAGAACAGATAAGAAAAAAGGCGGCGGCGTAGCATCGGCGATCGGCGGAGTGGGAAACAGAGAGAACAAAGAAAATAAGAAAAAGGAAGGAAAGAAGGGGTTAGGGTTTTCGAAGGGAAAAGGTCGAAAATAGCCTCTTTTCTAAATTAGCCCCTCAGTAAAAATTTGCTCACCTTTGTAAGGGAAATTGTAAAAAATATAACATTAAATATAATCAATTTTTGTATTTTTGAAAAAAACTCCTAAATTAAAAAAGGATGTGATTTTAAAAAAATTATATTTATTTTAACACAAAACAAATGCAGAAGCCTTAAAGAAAAAAAGATACAAAGTAAGGAATAAGGATGAACAAAAAGAGGGATACGAACAAGACACCAACTCAATCCATAAATTTCAGTTGTCACTACACATATCAACTAACAAAACAGTTTAATATTAAAATTTCAAGGAGATCGAACCTGTTCATCTTCTAAATTCATTAGCTTCTGTTCATACAACTCCAACAATCCAGGAACCTGCTCCTTATGAGCGTTGATGTATTTTTCTATGAAACGCTTTTCAGGAGGCTCAAACAACAAATCAAGATTCTTTTCCTTTTTAATCAAACCCTTTGACAGCAAAACTTGATAAACATAGCCTCTAGGAAAAAGCCTCTTCTTCAAACTATATGAAAGTAAACTTGGTCTTCTAGCAACCAGAGATGATTCACGTCCCATTTTGTTGATAAAAAAATCCATTGTATCATTAATCTTATCCTCAGAAAGTGCCATACACCATGGATACTTTCTAAAAGCTAAATAGAACTCTTCTTCAGACAATCCCCATTTCCTATAAACTTCAAGCTTCTTATCCCATGAAGATTTGGTTAATGATCGCAGAGCATGAACAGCAACAATAAACTGCAATCGTTGAGGGTTGAATCCCATTTCCGTAACTCTCTCTACAATCTCCTTGAATCGGATGGAACTTGTCGAGAACACTTTAGGCTGCCGCTGAAGATAAGTTGAAATATTTGAATCCGGAACTCCAAATTGTTTCAGAATTTCAATATTGGGACCAACTGAAATTCGAAGATTCCAACCGAGAATACGCGGAAAGCGTTTTATGGTAGCGACAGTCTTCTCCACAGTTCCAAGCACGGCTTGAATGTAATCAAAGAATGGAATAATTTCTTGGTTTAAACTTCGTTTTAAAATTTGAGGAGCAAAACATACTAATTTGGTAATCGCTGGGGAAGAAAGACCTTTAGATTTAAAAAACAACAATATGGGAAATAGGATCTCGGGGTTCGCAGAAAGAATTAGGGGGACCTTCTTAATAAGGTCAGAGATTTGTGATTCAGAGAATCCATGATTCTCAAAAAACGCAATTATAGCCTTCCGATTGTTCTTGAGCTGAACAACATTAGAAGCCAACGAAGCAGATTTCGGAGATGATACAATCTCAGAAGAGGTGGATAAGAATCTGAGAGATTTCAACGGACTTTCGGAAAATCCGTGAGTAAAGACTGAGGATGGAGATCCAGGTAGAATGATTCTGCGAAACAAGTTATACATGAGTGTAAGAAGTACGAGGAGAAGGAAGACTGACCTGTTGGCTCCTTCTAGAGAAGAAGAATTAGAGAAACTAGAAATTCCTCAAACGAGGATGAAGCTATGAAGGAAAATGACCGGCGCGAACCGGAGAGGTCATGCGACCGCCGGTAAAGATGGGAGACGGAGAAATCAAAAGAAACGGAAGAAAGAAAGGGAGTTAGGGTTTTTGAAGGGAAATGGTCGACAATACCCTCTTGCAAGTTTCCACTTTTCAAAACTAACTTTTTTTTTTTTTTTAATTCCGCAAAATAAAAAAGTTAGGAAATAAATTTGTAACCTACAAAAGTTCAAAAATTTTGGAAACTAAACCTAAAAAATAATACTTCAATCTTTAACTTTGGATAATAATGCTTCATTAAAACTTCATTAAAGTACAACCTTTCGCAACGATTGTTCTTACTAATTAGTGAGGGTAGGAATGTTCTAAAAATCACAAAGTGATGTTTATAATAATAGTGAACGTGGGTTGTGGTTAGCAAATAACAAGCACGAAGGTGACTGAATTACTATTATACTAATCATAACGATCATCTAACTCCAAATATAATTAATTCATTAATAATTTTATTTCTTCCATTCTTTTTCGCTTATTTAGAAGTATCATTTATTTAAAAGTAAGTACGAGTATATATGTATATATTCAAACTTATTTTTTTTCTGGAGGTTATGGCCCCAAAATTATTAAGTTTTAATTTCATACAAACTTTTAAGGAATTTGTAGGAGAATGATAGAATAGAAACAGTTATAAAGAAGCCCAAACCCAAATGTTATTAATTTTGAAATGGTAGCTACATTTTTATATCAAAACACACAAGAGTTCATAAATAATTTTTGTAATTTACATTTTTCCTATTTAGTTTAGGCGTCATAGTTCAATTTGGACTATTTTAGGCTAAGAATATATATATATATTAATTGATTGAGTTAGATTAAAAGTTATAAAAAATGATATTTGATTTAAAAATAACTCTTTATTTATTTTATTGCAAATGTTTGAGAATGAGATATGAAGTTATAAAAAAAGACTACGGAGTAACAGGTAACTTTGTTAATCAAGTTTTGTCTTCCTACTTTCCTATTATATTAATTCAAGTCGAATGATATGGATATTCAAGTTTGATGGTTAGATGTCTTTTTATTTGTAGACGAATTATTTTGTTCTTAATAAACGGTCATTCATGTAAAACTTTGAAAATCACTCCTAAACATCGGTCCCTTTGTTTAAATAATTGTCATGTAATTTATTAAATTAACGACAAAATTACAAATAATTAAATTTCAAACTCATTAAAAATGGACATATATTCCAATTCAAAATTGAATGTCCATTACCACCCTTTGATTGAATAAAATCATTTGGTCAAATCCACTATTATTATTTGGGAAAATGTTCAATGAAACTATAAATAGGCTTAATTTATACCAAACAATATCTAATATAGTTAAGCTCGAGGGCTAAGTCCATGAACCGATCAACTTACGACTTCAAATAGTTATCTAAGCACATTCAACAAGAGAGAATAAGAGCATTTCTCCATAAACCAAGGGGTTAGATTAATAACTTTTAAAATATTTATTGACAATTTTAATCCTAGAAAAAAATTGCTATAAGTAAATTAGAGTTGTTGTAAATTTTAAAGTTCCAAGTTAGGAAAGATTAAATATTCAAATGTTCGGCAAGTAAATAGTAAATTGTTTGGGCACAATGACCAAAGTGAGTATACTTTTCCATTTTTAAATTAAAAGAAGTTACTTAAAATTTTAAGACCCATTGTGAGTTATTTGGTTTGATGTGAATTTTTTCTTCCATTGAAGAAATGTTATAAAAAGTTAATATATAGCTAAAGTGAACACCTTCAAAAAAAATTATAAGATTTTTTTAGTAATTGTTTGATTTTCTTGATAATTATAAAAAATATTTATAAACTATAACAAATTCCATCATTTGTTGATTGGTAAATATTTTATTTTATTTTACTATTTTTAAAAATAATTTAGACGTGTTGTTTTTAAGAATGAGGTCAATAAACTGAATTTCTAGTTTGGTAGTCAACCTTTCTACCTAAGTTTAACTTTAGGTAAAAAATTTCTTAAAAAATTTGTTCACCCTTGTAAGCATAAAATTAAACAAGGATGTGATCTCAAACAAATTATATTTATGTTAACACAATACGAATGCAGAAGCCATAAAGAAGATGCAAACCAAGGATGAACAAAAATAGGGATACCAACACAATCTACTACACATATCAACTAACAATGCAGTTTGATATTAAAATTTCAAGGACATCGAACCTGTTCATCTCTTAGAATCCATTAATTTCTCTTCATACAACTCCAACAACCCAGGAATCTGCTCCTTATGCGGGTTGATGTATTTTTCTATGAAATGCTTTTCAGGAGACTTCAACAAGAAAGGAAGATTCTGGTGCTTTTTAATCAAACCCTTTGACAGCAAAACTTCATAAACATGGCCTCTAGGCAAAAGCCTCTTCTTCAAACTAAGTTGAAGTAAAATTGGTCTTCTAGCAGCGAAAGATGATTCGTATTCCATTTTATTGATAAAAAAATCCATTGCACCATTAATCTTATCCTCAGAAAATGTCATACACCGTGGATGCTTTCTAAAAGCTGAACGGATCTCTTCTTCAGACAATCCCCATTTCCTATAAGCTTCAACCTTTTTATCCCATGTAGATTTGGTCATTGATCGCAGACAAAAAACAGCATCAACAAACTGCCATTGTTGAGTGTTGAATCCCATTTCCTTAACTCTCTCTACAGTCTCCTTGAATTGGATGGAATTTGTCATGAACACTCTAGGCTGGTACTGAAGATATTTTAAAATATTTGAATCCGGCACTCCAATTTGTTTCAGAATTTCAATATTGGGACCAACTGCATTTCGAAGATCCAATCCGAGAATACGCGCAAACTGTTTTATGGTAGCGAGAGTCTTCTCCTCACTTCCAAGCACGGCTTGAAGGTAATCAAAGGCTGGAATAATTCGTTTGTTTAAACTATTTGATAAAACCCAAGGATCTGAACGTAATATTTCGAAAATCTCTGAGGAAGAATGAGCTTTAGATTGAAAAAACAACAATTTGGGCAACAGGTTTTTCTCGGGGTTGAAAGAAAGAATTGGAGGATACCTCTCGGCAAGGTAAGAGATTTGTGATTCAGAGAATCCATGATTCGCAAGTAAATCAATTACAGCCTTCCCTTTATTATTGAGCTGAACAGCATTAGAAGGCAACGAAGCAGATTTCGGAGATGATACAATCTCAGAAGAGGTCGATAAGTATCTAAGAGATCTCAACGAACTTTCGGAAAAACCGTGAGCAAAGACTGACGATGGAGATCTAAGTAGAAGGATTCTGCGAAACAAGTTAGACATGTCTGTAAAAACTGCGAGGAGAAGGAAGACAGACCTGTTGGTTCTTTCTTGAGAAGAAGAATGGGAATGGGAGAAACTACAAATGCGTCACAAGAGGATGAAGCTGTGAGAGAACAGAGAAGAAAAACGAACGGCAGCGAAGCATCGGCGATCAGCGGTGCATCGGCGTCTACGAGAGAACAAAGAAAATAAGAAAAGGGAAGAAATGAAGGAGTTGGGGTTTTTGAAGGGAAAAGGTCGAAAAAGCCTCTTCGAAGCTTTCACTTTCCAAAATTAGCCCCTTGGTAAAATAATTTTCTTTGTTAAAAATTGTTCACCCTTGGAAGCATAAATTCTAGAGGGAAATTGTCGAAAATATAGTGTAATGAATTTTGGATAAATAATTGGTCATTTTTTCTGTTTTTGAAAAAAAACCCTAAATTAAAAAAGATGTAACCTCAAAAAAATTATATTTATTTTAACAAAATAAAAATGCAGAAGCCATAAAGAAAGTACAAACTAAAGATGAACAAAAAGAGGAATACCAAGCCAATGTATAGATTTTAGCTGTCACTACAAAAATCAACTAACAAAACAGGTAAATATTAAATTTTCAAGGAACTGGAACCTCTTCATTTTCTAGAATCCATTAATTTCTGTTCATACAACTCCAACAATCCAGGAATCTGCTCCTTATGAGGGTTGATGAATTTTTCTATGAAACGCTTTTCAGGAGACTCAAACAACAAAATAATCTTCTTGTGCTTTTTAATCAAACCCTTTGACAACAAAACTTGATAAACATAGCCTCTAGGAAAAATCCTCTTCTTCAAACTAAGTGAAATTAAAACTGGTTTTCTAGCGACGAAAGATGATTGGCATCCAATTTTGTTGACAAAAAAATCCATTACACTATTGGTCTTATCCTCAGAAAACGTAATACACATAGGATTCCTTCTAAAAGCTATTCTGAAATCTTCTTCAGACAATCCCCATTTCCTATAAACTTCAAGCTTCTTATCCCATGAAGATTTGGTCAATGATCGCAGAGCAAAAACAGCAACAAGAAACTGCAATCGTTGAGGGCTGAATCCCATTTCCATAACTCTCTCTATAATCTCCTTGAATTGTATGGAACTTGTGAAGAACATTTTAGGCTGCCGCTGAAGATAAGTTGAAATATTTGAATCTGGCACTCCAAGTTGTTTCAGAATTTCAATATTAGGACCAACTGAAATTCGAAGATTCCAACCAAGAATACGCGGAAAGCGTTTTATGGTAGTGACAGTCTTCTCCACAGTTCCAAGCACGGCTTGAATGTAATCAAAGACTGGAATAATTTCTTGGTTTAAACTTCGTTTTAAAACTTGAGGAACTGAACATACTAATTTGGTTATCGCTGAGGAAGAAAGACCTTTAGATTGAAAAAACAACAATATGGGAAACAGGGTCTCGGGGTTCTCGGAGAGCATTAAAGGGACCTTCTTAACAAAGTCAGAGATTTGTGATTCAGAGAATCCATGATTCTCAAAAAACGCAATTATTGCCTTCCGATTGTTCATGAGCTGAACAACATTAGAAGGCAACGAAGCAGATTTCGGAGACGATACAATCTCAGAAGAAGTGGATAAGTATCTGAGAGATTTCAACGGACATTCGGAAAATCCGTGAGAAAAGACTGAGGATGGAGATCTAAGTAGAATGATTCTGCGAAACAAGTTATACATGAGTGTAAGAAGTAGGAGGAGAAGCAAGACTGACCTGTTGTTTCCTTCTAGAGAAGAAGAATGAGAGAAACTACAAATGCCTCAAACGAGGATGAAGCTATGAAGGAAAATGGCTGCGCGAGCCGGAGAGGTCATGCGGCCGCCGGTAAGAGTAGGAGTCGGAGAAATCAGAAGAAAGGCAGGGGGTTAGGGTTTATAAAGGGAAATGGTCGAAAGTACCCTCTTTTAAGTTTCCACTTTTCAAAATTAACCTTTTTTATTTTAAATTCCGCAAAATCAAAAGTTTATAAATCGTTAATGATATGTTTCTATAAAATTCTCCATTGCGATAAAATTCAAAAATTTTGCTATATAATTTATAACTATTTTAATTTATTTTGTTATTTTAAAAATATATTTAAACAAATTTAAAACCTAACAAAGTTTAGAATTTTTTTTAAATTAAACCTAAAAAAAGATACTTCAATCCTTAATTTTGGATAATTATGCTTCATTAAAACTTAATCAATGTAAACTTTTCAAGAAACCTTTCACAACAATTGTTATTGTTAATTAGTGAGTGCACGTTTGATGAAAGTGTAAAAAACAATTTAACATTGAAATCAAATCCTTGTTTTGGTGAAAGGAGTGATCCTTTTCTTAGATAAGGATGGGTCGAAAATTCATTTGATTTTACACCCATTTATTATTTAAAAATACCCGAATTTAAATTCAAGTCTAAGAAGTCAGATGCTGAGTTGGAAAAAAAAGTCTAATGGAAAAAGACTTTTGATTTGTTTTTATGAGTGTATGAGAAATCCAAACTGGCCTTTAATTTTTTAGAACTCCAAATGTGCAGCCATTCCTTTGTCACTCTCCATTGCGTGCAATTCTTCTTAGTGAAGGAGGGTTGTGACTAGCGAAGAACACCATGCACGAAGACGACTCAGTTGTGGTTCAGACAACGGCGAGCACGGATCAAACTCGATGCAACCCAACAGCTGCTAAGATGGAGACTTTGTCGATGACGGCAGAAACTGAGTTGTAGCTTGACAACTTGGACGGCTGCTAAACTCTTCGATTGAACTGATTCAGGAAGGGATATGAAGCTACAAGGGTGAAAAAAGAAAAAATCAAACTCACCTCTCATTTTTCTCCTATTTCAATGGCTTCCTCATTGCTGTAGTCTCAGGAATATCTATGAAAAAAATTCATTTCAATATTCTTTGTCTTGGGGAAGCAAAAATCCAGCCATTTTAACAATTATTTGCTACTATTTTAAAAAAAAATTATTCTTTGTTGATTTTTGTTGTTTATTTTTTAAATCCAGCCATTTATATGAAGCTGGAAGGTGAGGATGATACCTCTGCAATTTTGATTTGTTTTGGATTGCTACCTAAAAACAAAGTACACAACGTTATACACATGATCATGGAAGGAAACTCAATCATATTTTCTTCTGCTTCATCGATTCCTGTCGAAGTATTACAACTGGGTGTTATGAGGATAATAAAAGTAGACATCTACTCAACTTAGAACCAGAGAGATCAAATGGTTTTCTGAGTTTATAAGTCCAATAATCTCATTTCATTTCTATTTTCTTCTGTAAGGGTTGGTTTTCAACATTAAGAACTTTGCAGGGATATCTTAAAGAGGGTGAGTTTTGCTTGTAGAATAGAAACCAACAACCTTGATCAATGTTTCATTGGCTGCAGGTTCCAATGTTTAAGTAATTTGAAGAGATGATGTAGAGTTTAGTGTTGTTTTAATTAGCAATTTTTTGTTTTTAGTTCGCTTTCTCCTTGATATTTGACTGTTTGCAGCTCCTAATGTGGTTGAGAAGTCTGGGGATAGTCTATACATTGCATTTTCAATTTTTTTTATAAAAATGAAAGAATTTGTTTTAGCCAAAGGGGTAGACCCTTAATCACATCCTATGATTGTTTGAGTTTGTTCGATGTGTTTTTTTATATAAATTGTTGTGTGCAAAGTAAATATTTTGTTTCTATATTCGAAAAGATCCCTACAAACAAGAGTTAATTTTTTTTATCAAAATTCCAAAACCAAAATTAAGTTATAAAGAACTATAATCCATTTGATAACGATTTGTTTTTAAAAATGAAGTCTTCAAACTTACATATAAGCTAAATTTGTTAGTTCACCTTGTAAGGGTAAATTAAACAAGGATGTGATCTTAAAAAAAAATTATGTCTATGTTAACACAATACAAATGAAGAAGCCATAAAGAAGATACAAACTAAGGATGAACGAAAAGAGGGATACGAGCAAGATACCAAGTCAATCCATAAATTCTAGTTGTCACTACACATGGCAACTAACAAAACAGTTAGATATTAAAGTTTCAAGGAATTGGAACCTGTTCATCTTTAGAATCCATTAATTTCTGTTTATACATCTTCAACAATCCAGGAATCTGCTCCTTATGAGGGTTGATGATTTTTTCTATGAAACGCTTTTCAGGAGACTCAAACAACAAAAAAAGATACTCGTGTTTTCTAATCAAACCCTTTGACAGCAAAACTTGATAAACAAAGCCTCTAGGGAAAAGCCTCTTCTTCAAACTAAGTGAAATTAAAAGTGTTCTTCTAGCAACGAAAGATGGTTCGCATCCAATTTTGTTGACAAAAAAATCCATTCCGCCATTAATCTTATCCTCAGAAAACGTTATACACAATGGATTCTTTCTAAAAGCTAAACTGAGCTCTTCTTCAGACAATCCCCATTTCCTATAAACTTCAACCTTCTTATTCCATGTAGATTTGGTTATTGATTGCATAGCAGAAACAGCAACAACAAACAGCAATCGTTGAGGGTTGAATCCCATTTCCGTAACTCTCTCTACAATCTCCTTGAATCGGATGGGACTTGTCGAGAACAATTTAGGATGCCGCTGAAGAAAAGTTGAAATATTTGAATCCGGCACCCCAAATTGTTTCAGAAGTTCAATATTGGGATCAACTGAGATTCGAAGATCCCAACCGAGAATACGCGGAAAGCGTTTTATAGTAGTGACAGTCTTCTCCACAGTTCCAAGGACGGCTTGAATGTAATCAAAGACTGGAATAATTTCTTGGTTTAAACTTCGTTTTAAAACTTGAGGAGCAGAGCATACTAATTTGGTAATCGCTGAGGAAGAAAGACCTTTAGATTTAAAAAACAAAAATATGGGAAATAGGGTCTCGGGGTTCGCAGAAAGAATTAGAGGGATCTTCTTAACAATGTCAGAAATTTGTAATTCAGAGAATCCATGATTCTCAAAAAACGCAATTACAGCCTTCCGATTGTTCTTGAGCTGTACAACATTAGAAGGCAACGAAGCAGATTTCGGAGATGATACAATCTCAGAAGAGGTGGATAAGAATCTGAGAGATTTCAACGGACTTTCAGAAAATCCGTGAGTAAAGACTGAGGATGGAGATCTAAGTATAAGGATTCTGCGAAACAAGTTATACATGACAGCAAGAACTGCGAGGAGAAGGAAGACTGACCTGTTGGTTCCTTCTTGAGAAGAGGAATGTGAGAAACTACAAATGCCTCAAAAGAGGATGAAGCTATGAAGGAAAATGGGCGGCGCGAGTCGGAGAGGTAATGCGGCCGCCGGTAACAATGGGAGACGGAGAAATCAGAAGAATAGTAGGTAAGAAAGGGAGGGAGTTAGGGTTGGCGAATGATCAAAAAATAGGATAATTTTGAAGGATGTAAAGAGTTTTGAGATGAATTAAAAAAAAGATGTGTTTTAGGACAAATTGGTTGGAAAAAGTCTATATTACCCTCAAGTTAAAAAATATCCTAAAATCAATTTATGAACCCTCTCTTCTCTTTCTCCTTCTGTTTTTCCACTTTCTAAAAATATTTCATTTTTCTCTCATCCCTCCCTCTGGTATTCCATTTTTCCTCATTTTCACAAAATTTCCTTTTTCTTCATTTTTCATTCTTTAATTCGTTTTCTTGAAATTCCTTTCTCGAACTCTTCCAATGGTCTTCCACCGGCCTTTAAAAACCATGTCGTTCCTTATCACCTCATTCTTCGCCTTTTTCAAGCTTCTTCCTTTTCGAAATCAATTTCTCTTTCATAGAAGCCATTTAAGCTCTCACAGTTCGTTGTCATGGTCGTCTCCCACTTTGTATCATCTTCGATATCTTTCTTATTTGGACTACGTAGCCAAGCAACTCGACATCTACCACACAATGTTTAGCGACATTGGAGGTTTTGGCCTAGCTTGTTATGTCTCTCTTTGGCTTAACCTTCCTCACTGGAACGTCGTCGCCCACGACTTTCTCTGTCATATTTTAAAGAAGGTATCGTTCAGCTCCATCAAACCTAATTGCCGACTAACATCGCATAAGCAAATGGTGAAGATGGTTGGTCGATTTTTCAAAATCTGTCTATTTTAGAAACTTGCAGGTTGTTACTGTAGCTAAAATTGAGCAATAATTTAAAATTTTTGGTAGATTTCTACCTAATGATGTGTATTTATTAGGTCTCGGAGGCCCTCACTTTTGATTATTTGTTTGGATTGGCTCACATGGATGGTTCTTGATGCATTTGTTGGTGGTGCCATGAATAGGAAGGGAAAGAGGGAGAGGTAGTTACCAGTCAGATGCTCCTAGGGGACGGTTTGGTTCTCATAGTTTGGGTCGATGAAGCAGCCAAGATGGAAGCAACTATGGTCAGTTGAGAGGCAACAGTTTCCCTCAATGGGTTACCACAAGGTTCATTAGTAATGTTAATTTGTGGGGAATTGATTATCAAGATAAGATGATACTTTTCCTCCTTAGATGGTTTTTAAGATGCAATTCAAGTGGAAAAAAATTGGCATTTCAAGTACAAGCACTAGTTAGACAATTGGAGGGAAATAGACTTGAGAGATGAAGACCCTTTTCATTAAATTTTACCCTTTTGTAGTAGTTCCGTAGTCATTAGGTGAATATTGTTGCCATTTTACAATCAAATAATGTATAATTGAGTGAGTATATTGCCAAATAAATGAACAATTTAGATCATTGAATGCCAGTTTTTTCATCATGCTTTGTAGTGAGATTTCGTTAATCAAAATCAACAAACAACTTAGATGTTTGAATTTTGAAGTTTAGTTTGAAAAAAAAAAAACTCATGTGTTGTATATAGTTGTTTTTCAAGGATAACGTTGGATCATGATACATGTAAGTCTTTCGATGTATAACAATATCTCTGTTTGTTCTTCATTCTCATTTTAATGCATGGCTATTGCCTTAATCATCAACTGGGTGTGAGTATGGTTTTTATGAGGATAATACTAATAGACATCAACTCAGCTTTAGAACCAGAGATCAAATGGTTGCCTGAGTTTATAAGTTCAATAATCTCATTTCATTTCTTCTCTTCTGTGTGTGTTGGTCTTCATCATTAAGAACTTTGCTGGGATATCTTAAAAGAGGGTGAGTTTTGCTTTGGTACATTTGTGAAGCAACGTGGTAGAATAGAAACAAACAACCTTCATCAATGTTTCATCGGCTTGCAGGTTCCAATGCTTAAATAATTTGAAGAGGAGAAGTTAGAAGAGATGATGAAGAGTTTAGTGTTGTTTTAATTAGCAATTTTCTGTAAATGATGAGCAACCTTATTGTTTGGGGGAACTTAGAATAGTATTCTCAAGAAGCAAAGGAAAAAAAAATTCAACCAACCTGTTCTTGAAGCCATGATAAATTTACAAATTATATAGTTCATAAACCCAAATTAGAAAAAAAAAATCAAAACTAAATACACCAAAAAGAAGAGTAAACTCAAATGTTGAAAAAAAATCTCCCAAAATTCACTCTGAGTAAATCACCCAAATCCAATTTGTACATCTTTTACTCATGTTTTAAAGTAATAAATATTTTAAGCATGGACAAGAATCTGGAGGAAAAACTAAAAAAAAAAATCATGAACAAAGGGAGCATCCATCCATACAAACCCACCACCAAGTACAAAACTATGCTTGAAATTGACTTGAATTAAAGGTAACACTTAATGATACTTGATCATCGTTATAATGTTGGAAGAATGAGCAAGAACTTGATATCAATAATGTTGGAAGCTCATTTTGTTTCAATGGCCAACTTGAATCTTCCAAATAGTTCAATAAATAAGCAAATAAATAACTTATCTTTATTTATAAATATAGGAAGATAAATACACAAGCTAAAAATTTTACTCTATTTCTAAATGTTTTCAATTGTTTAACCATTTTTTTAAAAAAAATCCTAAATCTTATTATAATATTTTCAAATTCACACCTTTTTATTAAAATGAAAGAATTTATTTTGCCAAAGGGGCAGACCCTTAATCACATTTTATGATTGTTTGAGTTTGTTCTACATGTTCTTTTAATAAATTAAATAATGCAAATTTTAAAAACAATATTTTTAGCCTATCAATGTGTCATCAAATTGAATAAGGCAAAGTTAGGCAACCATTTTCTTTTAGGTTTTTAAGATCTGAAAATTAAGCATATGTATAAATATTTATCCACTTCTTACCATTATTTATATCTTTATGAAGTACAAGAACAGAATTATTTCCAAAATTCCAAAAACAAAAGTAAGTTATAAAGAATTATAATCCAATTGATATCAGTTTGATTTGAAGTTTTTGAAAATTAAGTCTACTGACAGTCCATACATATCTAAAGCTAAATTCTTTGTTTTGTAATCAACCTTTTACCCAAGTTTAAAGTCAAAATTTTTCTAAACAAGTTGTTCACCCTTGTAAGCATAAAATTAAACAAGGATGTGATCTCAAAAAAATTATATTTATGTTAACACAATACGAATGCAGAAGCCATAAAGAAGATGCAAACTAAGGATGAACAAAAAGAGGGATACCAACAAAATACCAAGTCAATCCATAAATTCTAGTTGTCACTACACATATCAACTAACAAAACAGTTCAATCTAAAAGTTTCAAGGAATTCAAACCTGTTCATCTTTAGAATCCGTTAATTTCTGTTTATACAACTCCAACAATCCAGGAACCTGCTCCTTGTGAGGGTTGATCATTTTTTCTATGAAACAGTTTTCAGAAGACTTAAAAAACAAAGAAAAATTGGCGTACTTCTTAATCAAACCCTTTGACAGCAAAACTTGATAAACATGGCCTCTAGGCAAAAGCCTCTTCTTCAAACTAAGTGCAAGTAAAATTGGTCTCCTAGCAGCGAAAGATGATTCGCATTCCATTTTATTGACAAAAAAATCCATTGCACCATCAATCTTATCCTCAGAAAATGTCATACACCATGGATTCTTTCTAAAAGCTAAACGGATATCTTCTTCAGACAATCCCCATTTCCGATAAACTTCAACCTTCTTATCCCATGTAGATTTGGTCATTGATCGCAGAGCAAAAACAGCAACAACAAACTGCAATCGTTGAGGGTCGAATCCCATTTCCGTAACTCTCTCTACAATCTCCTTGAATCGGATGGAATTTATCAAGAACGTTCGAGGCTGGTACTGAAGAAAAGTTAAAATATTTGATTCCAGCACTCCAATTTGTTTCAAAATTTCAATATTGGGACCAACTGAATTTCGAAGATCCAAACCGAGAATATCTGGATAGTGTTTTATGGCAGCAAAAGTCTTCTCCTCACTTCCAAGCACGGCTTGAATGTAGTCAAAGGAAGGAATAATTCGTTTGTCTAAACTTCTCGTTAAAATACGAGGAAAGGCACATACTAATCTGGCAATCTCTGGGGAAGAAAAACCTTTAGATTGAAAAAATAACAATTTGGGCAATAGGGTTTTCTCGGGCTTCGCAGAAAGAATTGGAGGAAACCTCTTGGCAAGGGCAGAGATTTGTGATTCAGAGAATCCATGATTCGCAAGTAACGCAATTACATCCTTCCGACTATTCTCGAGCCGAACAGCATTAGAAGCCAACGAAGCAGACTTCGGAGATGATGCAATCTCAGAAGAGGTGGATAAGTATCTGAGAGATTTAAACGGACTTTCGGAAAATCCGTGAGAAAATACAGAGGATGGAGATCTAAGTAGAAGGATTCTGCAAAACAAGTTAGACATTACTGAAAGAACTGGGAGGAGAAGGAAACCAGACCTGTTGGTTCCTTGTTGAGAAGAAGAATGGGAGAAACTACAGAGGATGAAGGTGTGAGAGAAGAGAGAAGGAAGAGTGAGGTGTTGGTACCTTGTTGAGAAGAAGAATGGGAGAAACCACAAATGCCTCACAAGAGAATGAAGCTATGGGAGAACAGATAAGGGAAATGGGGGGCGGCGGAGCATCGGACATCGGCGGAGTGGGAGACAAAGAGAACAAAGAAAATAAGACAAGGAATGAACGAAGGGGGTTAGGGCTTTTGAAAGGAAATCGTCGAAATTAGGTTTTTCCTTTTCTTTCTTTTTATTTTGAAAACTAGTTGAAAAACATATGGGACGGAAAAGGGGTTAGGGCTTTACAAACGAAAGAAGATAGTTTTCTTTTTTTTGAGATAAGAGGACCTAAAATTGTATATTATATTACAAATTTGCTTAAATTTATCAATATTTTTAGAAATATCCTAAATTGATTAATATTTTAACTAAAATGACCGATTTATCCATCTCTATTATTAATAATATAGTTCACTTTTCAAAATTAACCCCTTTGATGCAATACATTTGTCAGTACATTTTAAGCTATTTTACTTGAACAAATTCTGGAAATAAAATAAATAAAATTGTGTGACTTTATTTTGCAAAGACTTATCTTTCATTTTCTTTAAGCTTTTAACGTGACTATAATTTTGGTGCAAAAATTTGATCTCGAACTCAAATCTTATAAATCGTGTTTTAGCGAGTAATTATACACATATTGAACAAAATTATTTTGAATGATTGTATATAATATAATTAAATTATGTGCATGTTGTAAAATTAGGAAAGAAGTCATATTAAAATTCTTATCATACAATGATTATAAGCTTCATCGATTCTGATAAATAATCTTGTAATTAACAATTTAGGCAATAGGGTTCTCTCGGGGTTCGCAGAAAGAATTTTAGGATACCTCTTGACAAGGTCACAGATTTGTGATTGAGAGAATCCATGATTTGCAAGTAACGCAATTACAGCCTTCCGATTATTCTCGAGCTTAACATCATTAGAAGCCAACGAAGCAGATTTAGGAGATGATACAATCTCAGAAGAGGGGTGGATATTCTCCCAATCAAAAGAATAATCAACTAACAACTCCCAAACCACGTGACATATAGCCTTCACTTGTGGAAAGGAGTATAATACACAACAATAGTATGGTGTCTTCCTCCCATTCACATCTTTTAACAAAAACCTCAAATTCATAATATTGGTTTGTTATTATTTATTATTATTCTTAAACGTCTTAACGACAAGGTGATGGCGTAAATTCATGTCAATACAAGAGTTTTGGTCTCTATCGACATAAAGAAAGGTAGACAAATCATAAAAAGATGTGGGTAAAGCATCTGCCAGTGTTATTTTTGTGTGGACACACGTGCATATGGTCAGGCGACCAACCATTCAGCACGCCTACCAAACGATCACCCATGCTTGTCCAAGCACAACACATGTAACACCATGTGTGCACCAAGCACTGTGTCAACCTTGAGTTGACACACGCTCATGCTAGACATGTGCAGACACGTCCAGAAGCTTCCATGACGGTCCAAATGGATATGGTGTTGGTCAAAAGTGTCATGGTAAGTTCAAAATGTTCTAGAGTCATTTGTAAAGGGCCAAAACGCCTTGTATGTTCTAGATAGGTTCTTGGCCGACCTTCTAAGCCCCAAGGTCAATTAGGAAGGTTATAAATACTTCTTAGAGGGATCATTTGTAATCTTGGCATAACCTAGTCAAGCATGGCAACCTTGCCTCATCATTTGTACACCCGGTAACCTGGCAACCTGGCAAATGGCAATACTCTGGCAAGGGACTACACCCATTTGTACCCCTTACTTGGAATGCAAAGTAACATTTCCAAGAACTGTCAAGCCAAGCCCCCTCATTCTTCCAAATTTTCTTGCCTTTCAATCATTCTAAATATTTATGACAACATAGTGCTTAGTGCACTAACCTCTCAAAGGCTAACTTGGCTATGTGGACATAATATTTAGCACGCGTTCGGTTAGCTTGAAAATCTAACCATGTGATATTAAGCTTTGATTTTTTTTTTTATTGGGACATAATATTTTGAAATCAATGATGTTATAAATAAGAATTAGAACATCTTTTAATTTAAAATAACTAGTAAACGATGCTAGCTCTGAGGTGTCTAAACCCAACCTCAAGTGGCAAGAATGGGTTAGTAGCCCACTTCATGACCAGAGTTCAAATTATATCGTTTTTTTTTATTATCATAATTTATAATTAATTACAATATTATATCGTTTTTTTTATTATCATAATTTATAATTAATTACAGTACTAACTTTTCAAATCTCATTTGATTAAGTTAAACTCATAGATGTTTATATACAAACTATTATAGCTTACGAACTATCATAACCTAACGATTATACTAACCAACGTAACACTATTATATATAACTATGAATTGAGTTAATTAATATATCATATATTTATTTTCAAAATTATTTTGGTACATCTTTCAAAACTTCAAGATGTTAGGAAAGAAAGAGACTAATTAAATTTGAAACCTACATAAGTTTATAATTTTTTTAAAAACTAAACCTTAAAAAAAGTAACTACTTCTATAATTTTGGACAATTATGCTCCATTAAAAGTTAATTGATGTACTTAATTATTCAAGGAAGCTTTTCGTAGCAATTGTTCTTGCTAATTAGTGAGAATATGAGTTTACCCAATTCATTGAGAAATGTTCAACTAATAATAATAACAATAAAGATTTCATTCTTAGCATTCGTTTTTTGTTCTTTTGATGAGTATACATTTGGCAAGGGTGGTGTTGTTAATAAAGAAAAGCAACAATTGAGAAACGATTTAATATTGAAAACAGATATGATTTTGATCTTTGAGTATTGATCATTTCCATACATAAGAATTGGTGGAATACTGATTTGATTTTAAACCAACACATGAACTTAAATTACAATCTAGAAAATTGAAGATGCTGAGTTGGAAAAAAGAAAAGAGGAAAAAAAGGAGTCAAATGGAAAATTCCAGCACAAATAAGAATCAACAATGAAGTAAGAGAAGAAAGATCTTTCCAATGGACAATCAATGGCCAAGAGGACCATTTTGAGTATTTTTCAAAATACAAGGATTAAAATTAACATTTTTACATTTTTAATGAATCAATAAATTTGAAATTAAGCAACCATTTTTTTTTTTTAATTTCTAAGTTACGAAAATTATGCTTATTTATTAAGCACATCAATTTCTTACAATTTTTTTGGAGTACAAAAGTTGAATTTTAAAAAAATTTCAATAAAAAAATTAAGTTATAAAGAATTATGATTCCATTGAGCAGTGGTTTGATTGTTAGTTTTTAAAAATGAAGTTTATAAAGGTCTTCCTAAATTTGTTCCTTTCTAACCTACCTTTTACTGAAATCCTAGTCTCATACAATTATATTTATGTTAACACAATACGAATGCAGAAGCCATAAAGAAGATACAAACTAAGGATTAACAAAAATAGGGATACCAAACAAGATACCAACTCGATCTACTACACATATCAACTAACAAGACAGTTTAATATTAAAATTTCAAAGAGATCGAACCTGTTCATCTCCTAGAATCCATTAATTTCTGTTCATACAACTCCAACAATCCAGGAATCTGCTCCTTATGCGGGTTGATGTATTTTTCTATGAAACGTTTTTCAGGAGACTCAAACAACAAACAAATATTCTCGGTTTTCTTAATCAAACCCTTTGACAGCAAAACTTGATAAACATAGCCTCTAGGCAAAATCCTCTTCTTCAAACTAAGTTGAAGTAAAACTGGTCTTCTAGCAGCGAAAGATGAATCGCATCCCATTTTGTTGACATAAAAATCCATTGCACCATTAATCTTATCCTCAGAAGCTATCATACACCATGGATTCCTTCTAAAAGCTAAATGGATCTCTTCTTCAGACAATCCCCAATTCCTATAAACTTCAACCTTCTTATCCCATGTAGATTTGGTCATTGATCGCAGAGCAAAAACAGCAATAACAAACAGCAATCCTCGAGGGTTAAATCCCATTTCCGTAACTCTCTCTACAGTCTCCTTGAATCGGATGGAATTTGTCAAGAACACTCTAGGCTGGTAATGAAGATATTTTAAAATATTTGAATCCGGCACTCCAATTTGTTTCAGAATTTCAATATTGGGACCAACTGAAATTTGAAAATCCCAAAAAAGAATATCCGCAGAGCGTTTTATGGCAGCGAGAGTCTTCTCACTTCCAAGCACGGCTTGAATGTATTCAAAGGAAGGAATGAGTCGTTTGTCTAAACTTCTCGTTAAAACACGTGGAAAGGCACATACTAATCTGACAATCTCTGGGGAAGAAAGACCTTTAGATTGAAAAAATAACAATTTGGGCAATAGGGTTTTTTCGGGCTTCGCAGAAAAAATTGGAGGAAACCTCTTGGCAAGGGCAGAGATTTGTGATTCAGAGAATCCATGATTCGCAAGTAACGCAATTACATCCTTCCGATTATTCTCGAGCCGAACAGCATTAGAAGCCAACGAAGCAGACTTCGGAGATGATACAATCTCAGAAGAGACGGAAAAGTATGTGAGAGATTTCAACGGACTTTCGGAAAATCCATGAGAAAATACTGAGGATGGAGATCTAAGTAGAAGGATTCTGCGAAGCAAGTTAGACATGACTGAAAGAACTGGGAGGAGAAGGAAGCCAGACCTGTTGGTTCCTTGTTGAGAAGAAGAATGGGAGAAACTACAGAAGATGAAGGTGTGAGAGAAGAGAGAAGGAAGAGTGAGGTGTTGGTACCTTGTTGAGAAGAATGGGAGAAACTACAAATGCCTCACAAGAGGATGAAGCTGTGAGAGAAGAGAGAAGAGAGAAGAAAAATGGGGGCCGGCGGAGCATCACCGATCGGCGGAGTGGGATAGTACGAGAGAACAAAGAGATTAGGAAAAGGAAAGAAAGAAGGGGTTGGGGCTTTTGAAGGGAAATGGACGAAAATAGCCTCTTCTAAGATTTTAATTTTCAAAATTAACCCCTTTTTAAAATCTAGGGTTAAATAATTTTTGTTCGTAGATATAGCACTGACATTAATCACAAAATTTACCTAAGAAAATTAGGATTTTTGGTTTTTTCAACAAATCTCAATATTCTCCCCAACAAAAGATTAATCAATGAACTACAAACATCATAACATAACCTTCACTTTTGGAAATAAGGATAATAAATACAATAATTTCATTATTATAACTTATAAATACATTTATAACTTAAAAATTATTATAACCTATCAATTATAACGAACAACCTAACATTCTATTATAATTTTTTTAAAATTAAATCTAGAAAAAAGAAAAACAATTATATCAAGACAATTCTACTCCATTCAAAATGAATTGATATACTTAATTTTTCAAAGAAGTATTTCAGAGCAATTGTTCTTGCTAATTAGTGAGGATTTGAGTTTTCTTAAAAATTATTGAGAAATGTTCGAACAATAATTCTTTTGTTCTTTCGATGAGTGCCTGTTTGATAAAGGTGTTGGGTTAATTATGAAAAGCAACAAATGAAAAGTGGTTTAATATTAAAATCACACATGATTTTGGTCTTAAGTAGTGATCATTTCCATACATAACAATGGGTGGTGGAATAGTCATTTGATTTTTGACTATTACACATCACTGTTATTACAAATACATGAACTTAAATTACAATCTAAAAAGTTGAAGATGCTGAGTTGGAAAAAAGAGAAGAAGAAAAAAAGGAGTCTAATGGAAAATTCCAGCACATCAACTAGTCCAATCATCATCTCTGCCACGTCAGCTTTTCCAATAATGAGGTAAGAGGCAAAAAATTATTTTCAATTCTCAGTCAGCCAATGGCCAGAGGACCATTTTGAATATTTTTTAAATTTCATGAGTAAAAGAAAAATGTTTGCAAAAATAGCAGAAGTAACTATTTTCTAAATTATAAATATAGCAAATTAAAAAATGAATAACAATGATATATTTAAACCTGAAATCCTAGTCTAAAAAAATTATATTTATCTTAACACAATACAAATGCAGACAGCCATAAAGAAGAGTACAAACTAAGGATGAACAAAGAGAGGGATGCGAGCAAGATAACCAACAAAAAACTGTTTAATATTAAAATTTCAAAGGGATCGAACATGTTCATCTTCTAGAATCCATTAATTTCTGTTCATAAGACTCCAACAATCCAGGAATCTGCTCCTTATGAGGGTTGATGAATTTTTCTATGAAACAGTTTTCAGGAGACTCAAAGAACAAAAGAGGATTATGGTGTTTCTTAATCAAACCCTTTGACACCAAAACTTGATAAACATAGCCTCTAGGAAAAATTCTCTTCTTCAAACTAAGTGAAAGTAAAACTGGTCTTCTAGCAGCGACAGATGAATTGAATCCCATTTTGTTGACAAAAAAATCCATTACACCATTAATCTTATCCTCAGAACGCATCATACACCACGGATGCTTTCTAAAAGATAAACGTATCTCTTCTTCAGAGAATCCCCATTTCCTATAAACTGCAACCTTCTTATCCCATGTAGATTTGGTCATTGATCGCAGAGCAAAAACAGCTACAACAAACTGCAATTGTTGAGGGTTAAATCCCATTTCCACAACTCTCTCTACAGTCTCCTTGAATAGGATGGGATTTTTCAAGAACACTCTAGGCTGGTACTGAAGATATCTTAAAATATTTGAATCCGGCACTCCAATTTGTTTCAGAATTTCAATATTGGGACCAACTGAAATTCGAAGATCCTTCACGAGAATACCCACAAACTGTTTTATGACAGCGAGAGTCTTCTCCTCACTTCCAAACACGGCTTGAATGTAATCAAAGGCTGGAATAATTCGTTTGTTTAAACTTGCTCTTAAAGACCAAGGATTTGAACGTAAGAATTTGACAATCTCTGGGGAAGAAAAACCTTTAGATTGAAAAAACGACAATTTAGGCAGTAGGGTTTTCTCGGGGTTCGCAGAAAGAATTCCAGGATACCTCTTGACAACGTCAGAGATTTGTGATTGAGAGAATCCATGATTCGCAAGTAACGCAATTACAGCCTTCCGATTATTCTCGAGCTTAGCAGCATGAGAAGGCAACGAAGCAGATTTAGGAGATGATACAATCTCAGAAGAGGTGGAAAAGTATCTGAGAGATTTCAACGGAATTTCGGAAAATCCGTGAGAAAAAACCGACGATGGAGATCTAAGTAGAAGTATTCTGCGAAAGAAGTTAGACATGAGTGTAAGAAGAAGGAAGAGTGAGATGTTGGTACCTTGTTGAGAAGAAGAATGGGAGAAACCACAAATGCCTCACAAGAGGATGAAGCTATGAGAGAACAGATAAGGAAAATGGGCGGCGGCGGAGCATCGGATATGGACGGAGTGGGAGACAGATAGAACAAAGAAAATAAGAAAAGGAATGAACGAAGGGGGTTAGGGCTTTTGAAAGGAAATCGTCGAAATTAGTTTTTTACTTTTTTTTTTTCTCTCTCTCTCTTTAACTTGCTGAAGAACATTTGGGACGGGTTATTACCCCCTCTGTTTTAGATAACGACTATTATTATAATCTATGATTGAAAAAACTAAAAACAGTGAAAGAATAAAATGAAACAAGAGAAAGTATAATAGTCTCCAATACCCAACTTTGCTAATTGATTGATTAGAGCAGAGTTGAATCCTAGGAGAATTCAATGTTAGGCTGCAAACCAAGAAATAAAAAATGTTAAAAGATTTCAATAATCAAGCACTATTACAGTACATGGGATGATGGTAGATAAGAAAATAAATCAAATGCTTATTTTTTTAGAATGATGTGCTTTCAATCAAGAATCAAAGAAATGCAAAGATACGATCTCTCAGTAATTAAAAAGATAGAATGATGTGTTTTACTCTAATTTTAAGAATTGAATAAAAAAGATAATTTGATCTTATTGACACTTTCAAAAATGGATACTCTAATTTTATGAACAAATAACAAACATCCAAATTTATACTAATTTTAGTGATAATGTTTTCATCTTAGCGAATTTCACACGATCAACAAGAATTACATAAACGATTTCAAATTGAGACTTTTAAAAGTAAATTGTCTATCTTAAAATAACATTGATTTTGGGGAATTTTAAATCAACAATTTGAGACAATTCAATAGGATACTTTCTCGTGGTGAAGAATCAATACAAAAATCATCAACAATCGTGTTTTAACTTTGTGTTTAGCTCATTTAGAAATTAAGATTGAACCCTAAATTTATTGGGCTATCGAGTCAACTCCTAAATGATTTTTTTTATTGAAAAGCAATAAAGAAAATAAACTCAAAAAGCAAAATTAATCATGGATTCTCAAAGAATTGAAACTAATAACACCCAAGTTATCTAAAGGTAAGCTTAGATCGTAATAGAATCGGAAGAAACATTAGAAAATTGAAGAACAGAGGTAAACATTCTTGAGAATTGAAATCGAGGGAATTATGAATCAAAAACTAAAGAAATGAAGTGTTGAATCAGCAAAAAACTTAAATAAGCCAAAATAATGTTATTAGGCGAGAGTGGTGAGTCATAATTCACAATAAAACTTTGAAGTGTCACAGTGTCCAAAAAGACTATTTATAATATAGAAGACTATTTATAATATTTCCTCACTCTTGATTTTGAAGAGTGTTTCATCCTAATTAGCTTTATGAGTTTTCATGTTTGAAAACTAAGACTTTAAACTTGTTAGGCTAGAATCTATAAAATATTTGAGAAACTTTTTAAACCTGTTAGACTAGATTCTATATAATAATTGAGAAAGATTATGGGAGAAAAATTGAGAAGATATGGCAATACAAGATTTGAAATATGGTATAATATCTGGAAAAAATTGTGACCCTTGATTCATCCAACACAAAATGGTAATTCTTTCGAGAAAGCTAAAAAGTCAAACATGTGTTGAGTAAATTCATTTGGAACACATAGATTAAGCCAAAGGTTGATAAAATATTGACATGGAATTTGAAGGAGGTACTCAGATTGGGAGAAATTTTGAAAAGGTAGACAAGATTTTATATAAAATTTGGAAAGATTATATATATTTGAAAAAAGTAGTAAAATCTAGATAGTTTTTATTGTTCGACATTTTACCAAGAATGTATTGACACAAGTTACAAAGAGATTCATTCGAAGTGTTGTGGTAACATTGGGTGAAAATGTTGCGACACTTGCTCATGTTGCCACACCACTATGATTGTTTTAGGGAAAAAGATTATCCAAAGACGAGGCAAAGCGGTTCTAAAGAAGTCATCATTTAGTTAGCAATCTACAAACTGATGATGTAGAAACACAGTCTCTAACATATATAAATTTTAGTTGCCACTTTGTCACTACACATTTCAACAAACAACAAACAGTTTAATTATTAACATTTCAAGGAGATCGAACCTGTTCATCTTCTAGACTCCATTAATTTCTGTTTATACAACTCCAACAATTCAGGAATCTGTTCCTTACGAGGGTTGATGTATTTTTCTATGAAACGCTTTTCAGGAGACTCAAAGAACAAACCAAGATTTTCGTTTTTCTTAATCAAACCCTTCGACAGCAAAACTTGATAAACATAGCCTCTAGGCAAAATCCTCTTCTTCAAACTAAATGAAAGTAAAACTGGTCTTCTAGCAGCGAAAGATGATTCGCATCCCATTTTGTTGACAAAAAAATCCATCGCACCATTAATCTTATCCTCAGAAACTCTCATACACCAGGGATTCCTTCTAAAAGCTAAACGGATATCTTCTTCAGACAATCCCCATTTCCTAAGAATTTCAACCTTCTTATCCCATGTAGATTTGGTCATTGATCGCAGAGCAAAAACAGCAACAACAAACTGCGTTTGTTGAGGGTTGAATCCCATTTCCGCAACTCTCTCTACGGTCTCCTTGAATCGGATGGAATTTGTCAAGAACACTCTAGGCTGGTACGGAAAATATTTTAAAATACTTGAATCCGGCACTCCAATTTGTTTCAGAATTTCAATATTGGGACCAACAGAAATCCGAAGATCCTTAGAGAGAATACCCGCGAACTGTTTTATGGTGGCGAGAGTCTTCTCCTCACTTCCAAGCACGGCTTGAATGTAATCAAAGGCTGGAATAATTCGTTTGTTTATACTTGCTCCCAAAACCCAAGGATCTGAACGTACTAATTCGAAAATCTCTGGGGAAGAAAGACCTTTAGATTGAAAAAACAACAATTTGGGCAACAGGGTTTTCTCGGGATTCGCAGAAAGAATTTGAGGATACCTGTTGGCAAGGTAAGAGATTTGTGATTGAGAGAATCCATGATTCGCAAGTAACGCAATTACAGCCTTCCCATTATTCTCGAGCTGAACAGCATTAGAAGCCAACGAAGCAGATTCCGGAGATGATACAATCTCAGAAGAAGTGGATAAGTATGTGAGAGATTTCAACGGACTTTCGGAAAATCCGTGAGAAAAGACTGAGGATGGAGATCTAAGGAGAAGGAGTGTGCGAAAGAAGATAGACATGAGTGTAAGAAGTGGGAGGAGAAGGAAGAGTGAGGTGTTGGTACCTTGTTGAGAAGAAGAATGGGAGAAACTACAGATGCCTCACGAGAGGATGAAGCTATGAGAGAAAAGGAATAAAAATGGGCGGCGGGGGAGGGAAATAGTCGAAAATGGCTTTATGGTAAGGGAACCGAGGAATGGGAAACAACAACAGAACGAAGAAAGTATGGGGGCCGGTGAGGTCACTGAGGCTGGCGGCGAAAATAGGAGAGAGGAAAAAAGTAGGGGAACGACTAAATGAATAAAATTACCCCAAAAAAAAAAGATTTATCGATATATATTAAATTTAAATAGTTAAATGCTTTAGGACTTTCGATTTTTTGAAAAAAAAAAGTATTGGATGCATCCGATGTACCTATTCCGGTGCTTCTTTGTCTCCACGGCCATTTTTAAGTTTTTCTTGTGGTGGAGAGATGAGAGCATATAGATTTGTTATGATAGCATAACATAAGTTTTATAGATAATTATATTTGATAACCGTTTTATGAATAATAATTAAGTATACAATAATATTTTGAAAAAAGTGTAAATATAGCTGAATATAAACCAATATTTGCAACATGGGTGATAGACTTCTATCATTTATAAAATTTTACCAATTTTGCTATATTTGTAATTTTTGTAATACTCAATTATTTTAAATCTAATTGATAAATTTGCAAGTTTATTTTAATAATTAACTAAACTTTTATGATAATTTAATATATGAAGTTAATTAAAGGCTACAATAAGTAATAACAAAAGAAAAAAAAAACACTTAAAAATTAGTTATAGTTAGTTAACCATATTTATAAACTTTCAAGAACAAAATACATCAAGAAAATAATTTACTATATCTTATTAAACAGATGACTTTGAGATTAAAATATAATACACTCATTAAAGTTTAAAAAACGCTCTTACCAATTTTAGTGAAATAAGTAGAAGAGATATGAAACATGATACTCATTCGAACTTAATAAATGACTTATGTTTTATTTGACACTCACACCGTTTTATCCAAATGAAAATAATACGTGTGATTGAGACATACATTACCACAAAAACCACGTTAAGTCTTAAAAGTTAAATAGTTGTCAATTTTGCCATTCCATTTTTTTAACCAATTTTGAAATGTAATCCACACGTGACAAAATAGAAAAATCAAATTAAATTCAACCTATATATATATATGATATTTTTTTAAATGCTATTATTTTGCAATAACTAAATTCAACCAAACTTCTTTCTTGAAAAAAAAAAGAATCAACCTATTTAAATATTTGTATTTTTATGATTATAATATATGTTGATGGGTAGTTATGTTATTTTATAATTCGAGTATAAATATTTTTTAAGAAAAAAAAAGGTAAAGATATTATTTTAATTTTATAATTTCGGAGGCCAAATATATTTAAGTCGTTGAAGTAAGAAAATAAATAATTGCATTTGGTACCATTTGTTTTTCTTTTCACAGTATAATAGTTTTAAAGTTTCGCGGTTATGCCCCCAAATCCCCATTGTTGTTCTGCATCTTCTTCTTCTTCTTCTTCTTCCTCCCCTCCATTCTATTGTCCACTCTGGATTTCATCTTCTTCGTTAACCGCTTCTTCAACTACTTCATTTTGTGCTTGTGCTCTTTGCTCTATGCTCTGGACCTAGACGCGCTTTGACGGGGACCAGCCATTTGAAAATCGGTAATAATCTCATCTTCACATCTGCTAGGGCTGTTTTTTGATGACCAACATTTCTATTTTCCTTAATTCTGTCTGGATTTTTCTTTTCGACGGAATTGATGGAGACTTTTAGTTTTCTTCTTGATGTCGCATCTCTAACTCGGTTCAAAATTGGAGATCACTTCGTTAATTCGGTTCTATCCAAGTTTTATCGTTCCTCTTTGATTCTTCTTCTTATTCGACTACTGGGTTTTCATGGGGTGTTATCGCAATTTAAACATTGATTTATTCGTTTTATTCCGTTTTGTTAGTTATGAGCTAACATGCATTGGGTTACTTTCGATGAAATGATGTTTCGTCGCTTCTTCAGTTGTAATGGTTTTCTTTTGAGTTTATCCCATGCGACGGGAAGTCGAGCAAGGGAAAAAGGGCGATTTTGTTTTTTGAATTTTGATTCGTTTCTTTTGAGAGTGTTTTTTCTATTTGGAGTTTTTGTATGCTGAACTAAGGAAAGCATTGGTGTTTTTTCTTTTCTTTTTTATTTAGAAGTACAATTTCTATGAAGATTTTTTTGGGTGGATGTAAGTGTTGGACTGGGAATTCAGCGGATATTTAAGTCAGTGTGCTAAAACATGTTTATATGTGTTACAGATTGCTGAAGCTCATGGCCCCGTCAAGAAAGTCCAGAAGTGTTAATAAGCGGTTTTCTTCTGCTAATGAGGCATCCTCAAGCAAATACGTGGAAGATGCCAGCAAAAGCAAGCAGAAGGTGTGTGTGTTTGTGGTGGAAGATGAATTTCCCAAGATTTGCTCAGTCTGTCGACTTTCCATTTGCTTCAATATAAAAATATTATATTTCGTTGTTTCAATTTAGAATTTGGATTGCTATTTTGGTCCTGTTGCAGGCTATCTTGAAGTAAATTGGACAGTGTTAGTTTATCTATTATCATTGTTTTTCACCTGTTAAAAGTTAAATGTCTAAAGCACAATCACTTTAGTTTGACTAGTGTGTCCTTCTCCCTTGTCTGACAATGTACTGGACACTTAGACACTCCAACACTTGTTGACATTTGTTAGAGCAATAGATGTGCTAATCGCTAGTTGTACAAAGTCAAAATAGGACCAACATCTGGTAGACATGCATTAAACACTTATTACATAATTAAGTTGACACATATGAGAAAAATAATAAAATTTCAGAGCGAAATACATCAAACTAATTTTTTAAGAATTTAAATGAATAAATTTTTTGACTTTGAGTTGCCTTCGTGTTTAAAAATGATATATATTTCTAAAATGTATGTTTCTAAAATCCATGCTTCTTAGACCATGATTGTGTTCATATTACCAATCCTATCTTTGTTAATGTAATTTAAACTCCCTTTTCCTTTTATTTCTTTTGGGCTTTGGTTTTCATTTTTTCTTTTGAAATTTCGTCAGTATATCATACATACTTTGAGATTTAATATGAAGTCAATGCCACCATCGATTAGTGTTGTCATTGAATTCTCACTGTGAAAGGACCATAACAGCAATAGGTTTGGTTCTAACATGGAGTCAGTCAATACTCAATGCTACCATTTTCTGATTCTTTGCAGAAGAGGAAATTTGCTGACCTGTTAGGACCTCAATGGAGTAAGGATGAGGTTGAGCAGTTCTACGAAGCATATCGTAAATATGGAAAAGATTGGAAGAAGGTTAGTACCAATCCAGGGAATGGCTATGACAATGCTCAATTGCCATGGCCAAGTGCATTTCTTTGGCACCGCAAACTTGAGCTGTGTATTTCAACTATTGTACCTCAAAACTGTGCAATACTTTCTCTTGAAGTTTTTTAAAAACGAGCGAATACCTTTAATTTTCTTGTAGACTTTAATAATAATTTGTTACTGTAACCGTACTTCGTTCTTCAGTTTTAAACAGGTATTTAGTTCTGTATTTGGGTTTCAACTTTTTTATCTGGTACTTTTGTAGGTTGCTGCTGCAGTACGGAACCGTTCTACAGAAATGGTTGAGGCTCTTTTCACCATGAACAGGGTAGATCCTTTTTTCCTATTGACCTCTGGACTCCCAACTACTTATCTAAAATATTTGTATTGCTATGAACATTTATATACAAATGGTTTCTTTGGTTAATATCCTGTAACTTGCCTGTTGCATTCCTAGTATCGGGGACCTATACTTTGTTAGTTTGTACTCGTAGAACACTATCCCTTTTACTTCTCCAAATTTATCATCTAATCGTAACGTCCCCACTGCACGTTTATATGTTGCTCATGTAATCACTTATCTCTATTATCACATACTTTAGGTCGTGAAAGCTTTGAGTTGTCATTTAATATTGAGTTTTCTTATATTTAATCAAAGAACCTTTTAGTCCTTGGCCTCTTCGATTGTTTAAGCTCTTTTGGAGTCTCACTTCTTTGATAAATTGGTATTAGATATATCTTGCTACCTTTCCTGAATGTTGTTTTTTCTGAAATTCTGGGTTTGGAATATCCTGGCTTTCGAAATTGATAGAAAAACTTAGATACGTAATTTTAGCAATGTCAATACAATGACACTATCTTGTTTTTGTGGTTTTCCTATTGCATATTCTGCTGATTTCAGGCCTATTTGTCACTTCCGGAGGGTACTGCTTCAGTTGTTGGGTTAATTGCAATGATGACTGATCATTACAGCGTACTGGTAAGATTTCTATTCTATCTGTGGATTCTTTTCTACCCTTAAAGCTTATTTATCACTGTTTCTATCATCTTCTATGTTACAAGGAAGAGAGTGAAATGTTGGTCCAGAAGCAAATGCATTTTTTGTCTTTTTTTTTTTTTTTGTTTTCGTTTCTTTAAAAATAAGATACTGTATGAAGTGATTACAATGATGTAAAAAGAGGTTTATAAAGGTTAATTCAAATAGGATCTTTATGATATAAAATCATCGGCAAGCATGGGAGGAATCATTTGTTCGATTTGCACTTGCAGATTCTTTCTCTTAATAGCTCAGGATTCCCTCATGTCCCTACTACTGAACTGAAAGTAATTATTCTTTTAGAATACATAATAATGAACCAAAATGTACACCAAAGTCTGGAAGTGGGAAGGAAATGGATAACACTTAAATTTAGAGACTAGTACTCAAAATACAAGGAAACGAAAAGGGGAAAATGAGTAAAAGCTAAGCAATAAGTGCAATGTTAAAATAAAGAGAGGCCAAGCCTTCAAAAACTAATTGGAACAAGATTCATGAGGCAACAAATTCTTCCAACCGAAGAGACTTCCAACAAAGGAAAAACTTGCAACTTGACATCTTGAGAGCTTTGCCTGCTGGTCAATCCAGACAAAATCTTTGAAATTCAATCAAGAATAAGTGCTTTTGCATTTTATTGATTGGAAGATATTTTGGGTAGTTTTAGTTTCCATCCTTCATACACTTCAAAGATTTTGTATTGAGGTTTGGAAATTCAGAAAAGGTTTCTTGCAAGACAAAGTTTCATTATATTTTTGCCAAAGGAAGTCCATCCTAAAATTGTTTTGATAAAAAAATGTAAAATCTTAAAGTGCAAAAGGACGTAAAGATTTTCACGTGGACCTTTTTCCATACTAGAATCAACACTCTGATTAATTGGTTAGATTCAGTGAGGGAACATTAGCATCTCTCTCCGGCCTTCCCTCTATTGGTTTGTGCTGTGAAATAGCAATGAAAGTTAGAACTTATTTCCCTCAAGTCTTTTGTTCTCCTCTGCTATATTGGGTTCTGGAAGTATTTATCAGGCTCATGGGTGACCTGAAAACATTGAAGTATCTTCCCATTCATTGTTTATGTATGAAATGTAGAAAGAGGATTGTTGATGTAGAGCACATATTTCTTCTGCAATATTTGGTTCAATGTGTTTTTTTCCCTATATCAGCATAGATTTTTACATGGATGTTACTGAATATTGTAAGACTATTGTTGATGTCATATGGCTGTCTTTATTTCTCTTCTGAGGTCTAAATTGATAGATTGTTTGTCAGAGAGACAGTGAAAGTGAACAAGAAAGCAACGAGGATTCTGGAGCAATAAGAAAGCCTCAAAAGCGACTGCGTGGAAAGTCACGAAGTAGCAACTTGAAAGGATCAGACGCACATTTTGGAGATGCTTCACAATCACAGTTACTTCTAACAAATTATGGCTGCCTGTCATTGTTGAAGAAGAGGCGTTCTGGTAGGAAATGTCTTGATTTCTCTCTTAGGTGATTTAGGTTTTCTTTAGTTGTCCTTCATTCTTTACCTTTATCTGTTGAGGTGCAATTACTGTTTTTCATTTCATTTTTAGGCATGTGGATGGTTAGTTCTGGAGTACTATTCTGGAGCTAGCCATGTTTCTTTACATACACTGTTATTTAATTTTTAAAATCATATGAGAAATTGGTGTCATATTTTCAGATTTGAGTTAGTGATGTTAATGTGGGTGGTGTTAGGAATTAAACCTCATGCTGTTGGAAAACGGACTCCGCGGGTTCCTGTATCATATTCATATGACAAAGATGGTAGAGATAAGCTCTTTTCACCCTCCAAGCATAATAGCAAGGCAAAGGTTGATGATCCAAACGATGACGATGTTGCTCATGAGATAGCATTAGTTTTAACAGAGGCTTCACAACGAGATGGTTCTCCTCAACTTTCACAAACACCAAATCCAAAAATAGAAAGTCATGTACTTTCACCTATCCGAAATGACAGGATGGTAATTATTCATAGCTTTTAGACATATGCTATTGCTTCCTTTAATATTATTTTGAGCATGGAAAGATAATTGACTGATAAGTTCGATATTCAGCGAAGTGAATCAGATATGATGAGTACGAAGTTTCGATGTAGTGAAATGGACGAAGGTGGTTGCGAATTAAGCTTAGGAAGCACTGGAGCTGATAATGCAGACTATGACCTGGGGAAAAGTACTCGTGAGGTTCAAAGAAAGGGTAAAAGATACTATGGAAAGAAGCCAGAAGTTGAAGAAAGCATGTACAACCACTTGGATGACATTAAGGAAGCTTGCAGTGGGACAGAAGAGGGACAAAAATCGGGCAGTTTGAGGGGAAAGCTTGAAAATGAGGATTTGGATGTAAAATCTGTGAGATCCTCTTTTAAAGGACCGAGGAAAAGAAGTAAGAAAGCTCTATTTGGAGGTAAGAGAAGGATATATCTGAATTGGGTTGTCGACCCTCCTTTTGTGTTTTGTATTTATTTGTTCTATTAATTATTTGCGGAGGATGGATTCTTAGCTTAGCTATTGTTCTTGACTAAAGTTGTGCTTATTTCCCATCCTTTGTAATAATAATAATATTTCAGTTGTGCATATTCTCTTATGTATGGGATGGTTACGTGAACTGTGAAAGGGACAGGAGATTATATCTGGAATGTGAATTCCTTGTTCATCGAAGTAGTTCTTTTTATTTTGGTTTGGTGGTCAGTGGATTCATGTTTTCAGAACTTTAACAATTTATGGTTTAGCAGTAGCATTAGCACTTCTAGATTCTGAGTCTATTTTAAAATTACTGTACTTATCACATATCATTAGAAGTATTTGGCCTTTTTATTGCTGCCTCTTTCTACTAATCAGCCAATTAATTAATGTTTAAAGTACGGTAAAAATTTGAAGGATGGAAAGTTCAAGTGCCTACTTCTGCTATTTCTAATTTGAGAATGCGAATTTATATGGTTTTGTTTTGAGATGTTGCTTCAAGCCACTATTTCATTAGATATTCAAATGCATGCATGTCTTTGTATATTTTCGTAACTGAAGAAGCATGTTTGTGTTTGTAGTTTCATTCTTTTGGCTGTTTTCTGTTCAGATGAATGTTCAGCGTTTGATGCACTGCAAACTTTAGCTGATTTGTCTCTAATGATGCCAGACACAAATGCTGAGACTGGTAAGAAATTGTTCTTCAATTAAAACTTATTTTTTGGGTTTGTCTCATGAAAGCTACTTATATGATATTGTCTTGGTTTTTCATCACCATCATTATTATTTTTCTCACTTAATACATTATTATTTTCCTCACTTAATACATTATTATTTTGGGTTTTCAGCAATTCTTCATCACTTAATGCATTTCTATAATTTTCATATTTTCCTGTGTTCTCGTTTTTTATAAAACTAATTGTGGATATCTAAAAAATATGAAGAAAATGAGAGGTAGTCATAAAAATTCTGTAAATAACTTGTCAGCTAGAAAATACTAGATGTATGTCTGCAATTGCTGGAGTTCAAGTAAGTTGTAGTCTTCAGTTACTTGAAGCTGGGGCTAGCCGTAAGTGGGTAGGATGTCGAGTAAATGAAGAATGGTAGTCTCATTGACACTTGTGTTACTCAATGTGCATTCATTTTGATCCAGCAAATAAGCTTCACTTGACCTTGCCCTCATCTTATGTTTGAGTTATGATTCTATATTTTGGCATGTTGCAATCTAATCCTCTAGAATGGTACACATTTGATTTAATCAACGAACTTTGGGCACATTCTTTATGTTCCAACTCTCTCGGCTTGTTAATAAGCAAGGAACACCTGCAATTCAATTAAATTTATGAGATAAAATTAAATTTGGTGGCTTTCAAATTTAACTGTTTTGTGACTCTCAATATCAATTCCTCCCCAAACTGCTAAAAGTGATGATGAACCTCACCTTTTTGTCTCTATATTAGAGCCTCCTGCAAAGGTTAAAGAAGAAAATCTCGATGTCATGGGCAAGTCGAAAATGAAAGGGAGTCATTCAGTTGCTGGATCTGAAATTTCTGCTCTCAAAACATCTAAGACGGGAAAAGCTTTTGGCAGCAACGTTGGTCCTATTTCTGAAGCAGAGGGAATTCAAGGATCCAATAACGGAAATCGAAAAAGGAAACTGAAGTCTTCTCCATTTAAAGTAAGGATGGTTTGCAAGCATAATTTTTCTAGTTTTAATTTGCAGCCTCTATTTTTTAAATAATTTGTCTGTTTTGGAATGAATGTTGACAATAGGAAATTTTTGGTCGCAGATATCATCTAAAGATGAAGATAACGACTCTCGTCTCCATGATACTCTGAAAATCAAGGTGTGGCTCCTATTTGGTCATTATTTTAGAATAGCGTATAGGAAAATTCAGGTTTCTTGGAACTGTTACTTTTCAGACTTGCCTTCCTGTTTCATACTTATCTCTAATAGTTGTTCCTTCAAAGGTTTACACAGTCCTTGTTCAACAACTAACCAATACTTTCGTTTTTGCTTTGTGTTTACTTTATAAATTTTGATTTTCCATTGCGTTGTATGTTTTCAATAAAGGCTCTATGTTGATGATTTTGTTTGCAAATGGCTATTGTACCTGTAAACTTCAACCCCCACCCTCTTAATTCTGAACTTTTTATTTTTTGTTTTTGTTTTAGGCTGCAGATGAAGCAAAGAGTTCTGTTGGTAAAGTTAAACGCTCCCCTCACAATGCTGGACTTAAGTCTGGCAAAATATCAAAACCTCTAGATCATCACTCATCTTCAAGTACTGACCATAAAAGAGAAGATGGTGACTATGCTTTATCCACAGCCCAAGTTCTATCAAATAATCCAATCAGCTTACCTACCAAACTGAGGAGCAGGCGGAAGATGAAACTGTGGAAATCACAAAGAGATGCAAAAATTTCTGATAGTACTTCGATTGATCAACTTAATATTACTGCTCAAACAATAGATGACAGACAACATGATCTCAAGGTTATATACTTTAACTTTAGGTCATGACATAAATTTTCTTGGATGCTGGATTCTATATCTCTTACTGTGTATGTTTATAATTGCAGGAGCGGCATTCTAGTTGCCTATCTTGGCATAAATTGCGTAGATGGTGTATTTTTGAGTGGTTCTATAGTGCAATTGACTTCCCATGGTTTGCTAAGTGTGAATTCGTAGAGTACTTAAATCACGTTGGATTGGGTCACATTCCTAGATTGACACGTGTTGAGTGGGGTGTTATCCGAAGGTATTTTCTTTCAACTTGTCCATTTGTATGCTGTTAACTCATATGACACTTTCTATAGAAGGCCAAATATTCTACATCTGCCTTGATTCAGTTCCCTTGGGAGACCACGGAGATTCTCAGCTCAATTCTTGAAGGAAGAAAAACAGAAGCTAAATCAATATAGGGAATCCGTTAGGAAACACTATGCTGAACTTCGTGCAGGCACAAGGGAAGGACTTCCAACTGATTTAGCTCGGCCATTATCTGTTGGACAACGTGTTATTGCGATTCATCCGAAAACAAGAGAGATCCACGATGGAAGTGTACTTACTGTTGACTATAGCAGGTGTCGTGTTCAGTTTGACCGACCTGAACTTGGGGTTGAATTTGTCATGGTAATTATATTTTCATGAGTTATTTATTTTTATGACTTCTTATTTTTTCATTTAGGAATTGAGATTGCTGTAGATCTTTACAATTTCATATGGGAGTTCTCACCTGCGAGTGCTAAAAGTTCCCAATTGAAACTATTGTTTAAACTATTATAAGCCACTATTTCCTGCAAGATTTCTTAATTTTCGACTATGATCATGGGTGCAACAGTTTGCTTACTGTTGGTGATAACCATTCACTTTTCATTCTGTGTTTTAGATTTAGTGATGTATGGCACTATTGATATTTGTCTCCTTCACACAGGATATCGAGTGTATGCCTTTAAATCCAGTTGAAAACATGCCTGCAAATTTGTCAAGACATGGTGTGACTCTTGATAAAATATTTGGGAACCTCAACGAGGTTAAGATTAACGGCTTACTAAAGGAAGCGAAGATTGAAGATTATATGAAATCAACCAGTAATGATAAACTTGAAAGCACTGAGGGTTCTGTGTATATTTCCCCTTCCACTCATCATATCAACAAATTAATTAAACAAGCAAAGGTTAGTATTCTGTTGTTTTTTTTATTATAAGATGTGCATTAGAAAATTATTTTGTTCTTATTTCTCCACCAGTCAACACATTGGCATGTGAGTATGCAACTAGAACGTAGCAGAGGTCGTATTATTATCAATATAGAACTACAGATTGTGTAATAGGATTTTATTTTTCTACATTTTAGACATGGATAATTGAATTTCGTTTTGCATTCTTTGAACTGGAAGAACTGAACGTCATTGTAATAGAACTCCATCAAATATGGGTAATTCAGCCTTACCTAGAGCTTTTAGAGGAAGACGTTAGAATCAAGTATGCATGCCTATGATATCCATCAAGAAATCCAAGCACCATGCTAAGGAAAAAGTTGTACTAAGAGAAATTAGATTGCTGTTATGAAGAGCACATAAAATTTGGACCAAAGTTAAAATCAAGGAAAATGAGAATATCCAAAAATTTACTAAAGGATTTTTGTGGTCTTTGAAGAATGTACTGATCATTTGAAGCCATAAATGTTAACACTTAAGAGAAGGTTCTAATAACCTGTATTCATAGAATTTTCTTCTCTTTAGAAGAGGTGGCTATCTGTTCGTATTGTGGGAAAGAGCAGTGTGTTAATTGAAGTTGAGAACCATGAAATTCCAAAATTAGTTTAGGAAACGGTAATTTTAAAGAAAATGATTTTGTAGAGGAGGAAAATGGAAATTCTCCAGCAAAAGAAGTGTCAAAGAGGTGGGGGGAGTTATCAGAAGCTCCTAAAGTCTTCCTTTGTTTAAATATGTCCAGAAGGAAGTAAGAATCTGGGTGAGGGGCAGGTGCACTGTCAGCAAGGTTAGTGTTCCTCCAATGAGGAATAAAAGGGCTTTCCTTATGGGATTGGTGGCCTTTTAGGGGAGCTTGGGATTGTTTGTGGGTGGAAAACATCAAGCCAATGTGCAAATCATCTGAATATCTACCTTTTCCTTGGAGGAGGATTTTTCCTCACTTTTAGGGGCAGAACTTAGTAAGACATTTCAAGGCCGAACTTTTGAATTAGGTAACTGAGAGTTGGGCCCTATACAAAAAAGCAGTCTTAGAACCCCCATGCACTGTGTTCGGATCATTTAGATTGAGAAAAAATGAGGTGTCGTGATGTTTGTATTTATATCTTGTATCTGATATATATCCACCCATCCACGTGTGTGTACACAATATTATTGTGGCAATAAGATTACATTTTTTGTTCACGAGTCCCCTCTGAAATCTAAATTTGTTCCCCTGTTTCCTCTCCTGACCAACCCCATTTTGGCTGACATAAATTATCAACACTAAACAGTTACTTTGCTCATCCCATTTGTTATTATCAGCTGCTCTCTAGCTCCATATGTCCATTTGCATAAGGAATACAAATAGCTGGTTGATGAAGCCTTGTGATTGCAGGAAACACGAGGGTTTTTTTATGTTCCGTCTCTTTCGAATGCCACATATAGAACATTCTGCCAAGTTTGTTCAAATTTTGCCACAATCAATATTAGACAGATCATGAGAGTGCATAATCATCCTTCTTTGAGAAGAGAATATATTGAGAAGTACAAGCATGTTGCTTCAGGTTGTTGCAGGATTTAGGAAGAGCCATTTGTATGGTCGTAAGTCCTGATTGGAGAGGTTATTCCTTCATCAGACCCACTCACATTCTACCAAAATAATTTAGTTAGAAACTGAATTGCTAGTCACTGACCAGTCCTGAATGGGGTTTATTATCATCGAGGATGTTTTGGTATTTTTGTCTCTTTCTAGCAGTGATAGTCTGTAAAACACTGTACTCTTGGTTTGATCTCTTACCTTTAAGATAAGACCTTATCTCCTAAATTTGTTCGGTTACCACTTTTATTTTACTCCATCGGTTGGAGCTATTTAGATAAGGTCTTCTGTAACTTTTCCATTATGTGTAATCATAGTCAGTTGAAAGTCATTTTTATTATTTTTCTATTACTGTTTGTGAGATTTCTGATTCCCCTAGGAACTCTTCAGTCATTCTGCTGTCTTATACACTTAGTTCCATAGATAACAAAGACAAGTCTTAATTCTGGGGTTGTGAGATGACTGGGTTTAGCATAACAATGCTTACTCTACAATAATGCCAAGACATGATCATTGATCTGCCTGGATGTAGAAACATCTAAAGAGTAAAGAGTATCAATCCTTAATTTCTAGATTTTTATAAGTGATAAAGGAGTTGTTCGTGGCCAGGTTGACCTTGGGTGCTCTAATCTACAAGCTAAATTTGGGCTTAGTGAGACTGTCGGTATTCAACAGGAGACAAGTTCCCAACCTTCTGCTCTTGCTCAAATTCAAGCAAAAGAAGCTGACGTTCATGCTCTTTCTGAATTGTCACGTGCACTTGACAAGAAGGTAGTACATCATATTAGCTTCATATTATCAACTTTATGTCAACCGTGTTGTGTTATATTGCAGTATCAAAGAGAAAATTTGACTGGAGAGGGCTCTCTCTCTCCCCTAAGTCTCCCAATGGACTAATTCCCATAACTTTGCCCAACTCCAGTCATCCTAACTTCAATCTAACAAAACCCTAAGTAATTACCATTATGTCATTAATTTTAGTAATATTTCCAAAATATTCTCAACAATATTCTGACACTTTATTTGTTCTACTCTGTTGGATCTAGGCAAAACAGAACTCTATTTAGCTAAGATTTAGCTCAAATTTGATTGGCTTTTTAACCTGACTGATACATGTCGAAATTCAGGAGGTGGTGGTGTCTGAATTGAAGCGCTTGAATGATGAGGTGTTGGAAAATCAAATAAATGGGGACAACTTGCTCAAGGATTCAGAAAACTTTAAGAAGCAATATGCTGCTGTGCTACTACAGTTGAATGAAGTTAATGAACAGGCATGAGTTTTGATAAACCCATTTCCAGCTTCCCCTTGTTTTTTTTATTCAATTGCTTATCTTTCTAGTATGTATAGGTTTCCTCTGCTCTGTATTGCCTAAGGCAGCGCAATACTTATCAAGGGACTTCACCATTGATGTTCCTCAAGCCAGTGCATGATTCGGGCGACCCTTGCTCTCATTCTCAGGAACCCGGTTCCCATGTAGCTGAAATTGTGGGAAGTTCCAGAGCAAAGGCTCAAACAATGATCGATGAAGCAATGCAGGTTTAATCTTTACTATTGTCTAACCAGGCATTTTTAGCATCGGTTGGTTTGTCAATGTAAAAATTGGATGTCACATGCATGTCATATTCAGTTTTAAACTATTTAATTTCAACTAAGTTCTATTAATTATAAAATAATTTAGTAGCATTAATTTGTTCTTATTTATTTAACTAATTGATTTCATAAACTCTCTTGCATTCCGGTATGTACATTTTTCTAATATTGCATTCATTTGAATCCCGTACTCTTTACCCCTCAAATATTTAATGATTATATCCATTGAACAAAATTCACAATCCAAACAATCCATTAGATATCTATAATTTGCTTTATGATGTTTAGATTGCGTTATAAATAACTGAGAATACAATTATCTTGGATGAATTAAACATATTTACATTGTAAAATTTCATCAATTTGTTGAACTCGTCCAAGTCCTTAATGCATCCTTTAGAGTCCATGTTGGCGATTGGTTTTTCCCATAGGTTTCGTGCCTCTGATTTCATTTGCTGTTAACAATCATTTCAGGCCATTCTAGCTCTGAAAAAAGGAGAAAGTAATTTGGAGAATATTGAAGAAGCCATTGATTTTGTGAGTAATAGACTCACAGTGGATGATCTGGCCTTGCCAACTGTGAGATCAGCAGCTGCAGATACTAGTAATGCCGCTCCAGTATCTCAGAATCATTTCAATGCATGTACATCAAACACATCGACTGCTAGTTTTGTAGTTGGTCCCAAATCCAATGGCTCATCCGACAAGACTGAAATGGAGATCCCTTCAGAACTTATTGCACACTGTGTAGCCACTCTACTCATGATTCAGGTAAAGGAAACTTCATTTCACTCTTCCTCAATTATATCTTCTTTCTTGGCATTACAATGTTGAATCAATGATCTATATGATCCAGCATTTTGTTTGTGATTTTCTGTTCTGCACGTTTAAGAAAATGATGATTTAGGTTATTTATTCATCATCAACTGATGCATATTGTTAAAAGGTTATTAGAGTGGAAGTATTATACCATTACTTTCGATATATTGGAGTGACAAAATTTTCATGTTTCGGAGATGGCCTGGAAAGTTGTCTCAGCTGGGAGCTACTGTGATCTTGCATTGCATAGGGTTGTGAATCATGTAAATTTTAGTAAATTATGAACTTTGCCCGTTTTGTTCTAGCTTCCTCTCATGCATAGTTAAATTAATTTAGATCTCCAAATCCTGATTGTTGCTTAAAACATGCAGAAATGCACAGAACGACAGTTCCCACCGTCTGACGTTGCTCAGGTACTGGATTCTGCTGTCAGTAGTTTGCAGCCATGTTGTCCTCAGAACCTTCCACTATACGCTGAGATACAGAAATGCATGGGAATTATAAGGAGTCAGATACTTGCGCTTATACCCACGTAGGTTCGAATCCAATTCCCCTTGTATTAAGTCAATTTGAAATGGTGTGTAAATACGTCTTTAGATATAATATTTTGGCCGCACCTTTTTGAATTATAAATTTGTAACTCCTTGCTATCAGTTTCTTTTTTCACTGTACCATAGACAGGAATTATGTATAAATCATTATAGTTTGAGCAAATTGTAGTTTCATTGAATGAATTCAATCTTCCACTTGCTTATGCATCGGTAGTATTGTTCCCCATCCTCTTTTTGGCATTAGATTATGCTTGGGGATTATCCAGTCTAGAATTCTAATCTAGAGTAGAAAATAATTAGGTTCAATGATAGTAGTAAACACTGAGTTTGTCAAATGAGTAGAAGTGGCATTTAAATGATGGAAAAGATTTCTCATACAAACAATGGAATTCAGGTCATTGGATTTTAAAAAAGTTGCAATTTGCCAACAAACTAAAAGAATGCTGCAACATGAGTAAGAGAAGCTAAACATCATTCTTTCACTAGAGAAATCAAATTGTTTTAGACTCGTGAATATGATGAGACTTTATAGTTCTCGTTGCTCAAAAACATCAGGAACAGCAACCCGGTAGGGCTTACTAACTGCCTTGCTTCCAAAAAGGTTCATCCTTTCAAGTTAATTCTCCAATCTTCTGAAAACTGAATATCTCCAGTTGTGTTTCCTTCCCTTTAAGCTCACAATCTCAACTTCTTTTTGGGTTTTCCCCCAACGCCACACTCGGAGTCCTCAACAATCTGCAGTGTGCAATCTCAACATAAGGAAAAATGGAGGCAACACTCATCAGATTATATAGAGCTTGAAGAAGGGGGATTTCAACCTTTTGCCTTTTATTCTTCTTATTCTTATTTTTCTTCTTCTTGTTCTTCTTCTTTTGTTTCTTAGGCTCAGAATTCATAGATTCCCCTTCATCAAAAGAAGCCTGAATCATCATCATTCATCAGTCAAATTGTTAATACAATGATGATTAATACATTAGATTCACGAATTCTGAATAGAACTAACCTCAGGGTCATCAAATGTGTCCACATGCCGGATATTTGTACCACCTGATAAAAACATCATCATCATCATCATATATATATAGAGAGAGAGATAGAGAAGAAAAACAAACATACCAAACTTTGATTTGATTAGACTAGTTAATTCTATTCCGTATCCAACGCATTCACGATCTCAACAAAGAAAAATAGAAATACAAAAAGGTGGGAGAAAATACGAACTGGAATGAACAGAGGCTTTGGCATTACGAACAGCAAGGTCCAAAATCTGAGGATTAATAGAAGAGAGAGCATTAGGATCTTGGTTCAATTTCCGGTGAAGAAACTTAGCGAGAGCCGCGGCTTTGTTGGTTTTCAATGGTCCACCTGGATGAGCCAACCTTTGAACAGAAACCCCATTGGTTAGAAGAGAAAACCCTAGATACCCAAATAGATGAAGAAGAAGAAGAAGAAGAAAGAAACCTTGGGTGAGATCGAGAAGAAGTGGATTGCGATGGGAGAGGAGCGAACTTGCTTCCGCGTAAAGCTCGTCTTTCTTCTTCGGTAAGATCTTCCATCACCATTGGCTATGGATTTTCTCTATTTTTTGTTTTTTTTGTTTTTTCCAAATTCTTTCAGAAATTTGAATTCTGTTCCCTTTTTGCTTTGTGCAGATCTCACGACATCGCCCGTCGCTTCCTTTCTTCTCTTTGGGGGATGAGAAAGCAAAGTCGTTTTGTCGTCCCGTTGGAGGGAGGAGCTCCACGTGAACGACGTGTCGAACCACTAAATACCTTTTTCTTTTTCTCTAACATAGTTTTTTAAAATAAAAAAAATAAAAAAAATAAAAAAAATGGTTTTCAAATATAACCAAATGAATCCCAAAGAGATTTGAGAATGAATCATAAAGCAGTTTCTGTGAGGAATTTAGGGATAGCTGAAAATAAACATTGAAAAATGAGTGAAAAGAATGAGTAAAAATGGGGTATTAAATGAATATAATTAATTGTGGGTTGTGAGCCCAATAGTAGTTAATATGTATAACACAAATTGGTTGGTTGAATAGTTGCTGGGAATCATCCTAATTCCTATGCATGAGAAGATGCTCCCACTTTGATCTCTTTTGTTTCCTAAATTATTAATTTTCTGGGTGGGTACACCCCTTATGGCACTATCCCATCCATCCACATCCATAATAACAACAATAATAATAATAATTGTTGTTATATTTTCAAATACAGAATAAATAGTTGCATACAAAAGAAAATATATTTTGAAAGATAACGCAGATATAGTCGTAGAAGTACTAATAATAACAATAATAATGATATTCCACAAACAACGGTTGAAGAAAAGTAAATGAAAACAAGATGTCAATACACAACTTTTTTTCTATTATACTTTACTATCTAACCTAAATAATACTTTTTTCTTTTTATTTTCTAGTTGCTTTTGGTCTATGAGTTCTAAAATTAAAATGGATTTTTTTACTCTCGAGCTTTATTAATAAACCCGCCCCACCAGTCTCTAGTCAAGGAGTTTGAAGAAATAGGTTTAGAAGGTCTTAAAGATATTTTATGTTTGATTTTCAAAAATAATTATATGAAATTTTAAAATTTTGAAAAATAGTTTTGAAAAGGACATAATTTTTAAAAGTTATTATTCTAATTTAAAATGTCGTATAATTATTTAAAGTAAAAGTCTAAAGTTATAAGAGAAGCCTTTTAAACTTATTTTTAAAAAGTTAGATCAAATGAGTTTAATCTTATAAGTGGAGAGACTAAAAAGACCTATTTTCAAAGCTTACGAACAATTCATCCAAATCAATAAACTAAAAAGATATCTTTTGTTTGTAAAGAGAGATTTTAATATTTATGATTGACTTGAAAAACAGAAGAAGATAAAAGAGCAAATATGATAGAGTGACACACATGGACGGATCTATTAAGGGGCTAGGGGTACGTGCCTTCCTTCAAATTCTCGGTTTTTGTATTTTAATAGTAGTTTTGAAGTGTCAAATTACAATATATATTAAATAATGTGTCATTTCTTACTATATTCTGCCTTTGATATAGTGGATGTGGCCCCCTTTAAAATTTGAAGGAGTTCAAATCTCATCTATTCCAATTTTTGTTGTTGTTAATAGTGTTCCCTACATATGATTTCTGGATACGCCACTGATAACACATACAACTAAACTTCAACCGTGGAAGACCCAATTAAAAATAACAATACTTGTGGAGGGACGGGAGGAGTTTCACTTTCAGTACCCAGTCTTCTCAGAAGGAAAATCTTGCGGTAACAGCAAAAGGGATCACATGGAATTAATGTCAATGACGAGAGAAGCTAATCATGTTAGCTAGGGAGGAAATAAAGCACCTATGTGAAGTGGATATGTCATGTTGTGCTTTGCAACTCATATTCATATTATTTCAATCTTCCAAACAGAAGTTAATATATGGAAGTTAGGAAAATTAATGTGCAAAATATGGAGTTGAATAGTGTTATTATAGAAGTTGAGTTGCTAACACACTAATATATGGAGTTGGTAGGCCAGAAGACAAGACAGAGAATATGAAGGCAATAGGAAAAAGGATGTAAAGTAAGAAATATTCTAAGAATGAGGAAGAATCTAATGCCATAAATAGGAGGAGTATGATGTAAGAAATTTTTGCATCATGGAGGCCACTTTGAATCTCCCCAACTGGAAATAGTAGAAAATATGGATTTTTAAAATCAACCATATGTTTGAAGTTTAAAAATATCTGCCCTTCCTCTCAACTTTTAACTTTGAAATTTTGATTAACTTAGAGTTTAATATAGTTTTACTTAGCTCAAAACTTATTAATACCAAAATAACACTGGATTTAAAGTGAGTATCTGGGGTGTTCACGCAAACCGAAGAAATTTAACTATCTCCTTTTAAAGTCAAACTGAGCCAAATTGAAAACTCAATGAAACTGAGAAATTTTGAATACGAAATATCAGTTTGGCTTCACATTCGAAAACCAAATTTGAAATTGAACTACTATATGTATATTTAAAAATGAGTAAAACCGATTCTAAAACTAGATCGTTTTAATTTTGAAGAACAAAACTGTATTTAAAACGAACCATTTTTTTTTTGTTTAACTATTTTTAAAATACCAAAACTGAATTTCAAACCGAACCCGTATAAATATCGTCATTTAAAACAGTAAATCAGTTCAGTTTAACGAAACCGGATCATTTTCACTACTAATGAATATAACTATCAGTAAAAAGTGTAAAATTTTGAAACCCCACCTAACCGAAACTATCAAAAATTGGATAGTATGTTTTCTTTTTTCACTTTGTATTAAATACAAGGGTAAAAATTGATGAGGAAAACGACAGAATCATGTAATTTTCTGCTGAAGTTGGAATATGTCAGCTTCCTTTTAAATGCAAAAAAGAAGAGAGAATCTCAGGGAGTTTTTCTATCAGAACAAATAGTGGATTTCAAGCAGCAGTGAGTGGAAGAGGGGACATGTTCTGTTGCTATGTTCTACAATTATTTCATAACATACAAGACACTGAAAAAGTAATTCAAAGGAAACCACAGAGAGTTGAAGGGTTTAGGGTTTGGAAGAAAGTCATGTACACAGTACCTGTAAGGAAAGGCTGCCTTTGGATGGAGAGGACCCCCCACCCCCTGTGGAGCACCAGAATACACCAAATTTCTATCAGGATGCCTTTGATAAATAGGTTGGACCCCTCTAAGGGAGCACCAAACTATACCCACATTTCTGTAAATGCACACCAACCCTACAACCAATTTGAACTTAAATGTATTATAATAAAATATATAGTGGAAAATGCCAACAAAGTGGTTTCATTTTAGCTTGGTAATATACATAATTAGGACATCTTATATGAAGATCTTTTGGATGTACTAGTAAGTAAAGCTTACTACGAAAAAGGCTTATCCCTAAAGTAGACAATATTAATTCAACTTGAAGCTAATGTACATAGTTCAAATTTAGCTTATAAATTTTTATCTTACTTTTAGAAGTAATGATAATAATTCCTATCCAACGAAAACATAAACTTATCTGAAGTACATAAACCCAAAGGATGTTTAGATAGTTTCAGTAATATAATATCATATCCATGAATGCCTTTACCCTCCATAGATATTTTCATTGAAGAGTTAAAAGAATGAAAGAAGTGAAAGTTTGATTGACAGCTAAAAATTAAAAGTTTTGCTGGGAGTTGGGAGAAGTGGAAAGAGGTGGAAGGCAAAAGCAAAAGCAAAAGATGATTAATGACAACACTAAGATGGATGGGGGTAGCACACACAAGATCTGAGGACACCAAATATCAAATAGGAAACCAGAATCTAATATGGCCCCTAGTCCCTACTAACTGCTTCTTCTTCTCATTGAGAATTGAGAAATGAGAAATGCCACTTGAGACAATTTGTCAATGTGGACCAAAGTAGGTTTCTCATAAATATATCAAATACCTCATCATTTAATCATCTATCATTTTCAATTTTACCTTCAACCAACGCATGTTTACAAAGTTAGAATCCACCTCCAACTTTACGCTCTTTATAATATATATTCATTGAAGAAAAAAACTTTTAAAATTTTTGGTTATCAAACGTAAGTGTGTTTGGTTGCTCATGGAAAATGTTATTAGAATTTATGAAAATAAATTAGAGATATTTAATTTAATATTATAATTGCAGTAGATTAATTAATCAAACTTTAAATATCATCCAATAATAAAAATTATTTAATTAATTAAGAATTGACAATAATTTTAGTTATAAACATTTGAAAATTGAGTAATTTATACTTAAGTTTAAACAATTAATATAATTTTAAAAATATTTAATGAAGTTATATTAATTATAATTTAATACATAAATATTTTTATAATTAATTAAGTTTGTCAGTAGTCTTAATTTTAATTAAATAATATAAAAATATATTTTCAATAATCAATATATTATATAAAAAAATAAATGAAATAACAAAAAGGTTTTTTTTTATAAAAAAAAGTACTATTTACCCAATAAAAAATGTCAAAAATAGTAAATTTAACAAAAATATAGTAAAATTTTTTGTTTCTATCAATAACAAACATTGATATACTTCTATCAGCGACATTGCATCTAAATATTTCAATTTGTTTTGCTATTTTTAAAAATGTCCTTAAAAGACCATACCAAATTCATTACACTCGATTTTTATATGGGGTCTAAATATTTTGTCAATTTCTCTATTTTTTATAATTCTTAATAAAAAAATATGCCAACAATAAGAAAACACAAAATTGAAAAAAGGTAGAAAAAGTATTTAAAAAATGAGATTTTTTACTAAAAAATATTTAAACATGGAAAAAACTCACTCACAATAAAAAATACCAAAAATGTCCTTATTGACACATGTAATATATTTGACTATACGATCGTTTAAGTTTATATTCAGTCATTAGATTTGATCGTATCCAAATGTAAACGATTTTCTTTCAAAAATTCTTTGATACACACACTATCGTTTGTATTTGGGCATACGATCGTTTAGATTTGCGTACTCAAATCTAAACGATTTTTTTAAAAATATTTTTTTGTACATAATCATTTAGATTTTATACGTTTATATTTGATACACGGTCTTGAAAAACCAAATAACAGTTTGAAAAAAAAGTTTCATATTTGATATAAGATTTTGAACCAAATAACCGTTTAAAATTTTTTAAAACAAATTCTAAAAAAAGAAAGAGAAAAATACAAAAGAATGACAAAGCTAAAATATTTTTAAAAAATAACTCACTTGATTGTCTTTTTTATTTTATTATACGGTCGTAAATATTATGGTATTTTGTTATAAAGGTGAAAGTTTTCATAAAATAATGGTTCCAAATATGGGATTTTAACGAACTCTTCCGTTTGCATGGCTAAACAAATCACTTCTTTTGTTTTAGGTAATTTTAGGTAACATATGAAAAAATTTCCATAAATAAATCATATGTTTTAGGTAAATTTTCTATAAATAATAATATGTTTTAGGTAACATATGAAAAATTTTCCAGAAATAAATAATATGTTTTAGATAACATATTAAAAATTGTCCATAAACAAATAATATGTTTTAGGTAGCATATTAAAGAATTTCATAATAAATACCTGGAAAAATGGCATTTTCGGAAAGAGCCAAAACCTTCTAACAAACACCAATTTTAATCCATTCTCCCTCAAAACCCCCAACCAAGCAGGTCATTAAATGTTAATTTTATTGATATAGTTAAGACATGTAAACATGTCATGAGAAGAAATAGACTTTTTTCTTACGTGTAGCTTCAAAGTGACACATATTTATCTGTTCTAACTACTCTAGTAAAACAATAATTTACTGATGCATCAACTTTTTGTTGGTAAAATTTAAACAAAAAGGCCCTAAAGAGGTTTTTGAGAATCACCTAAAAGTGTAAAGACCATTCGGTATATTTCCCCTTTATCAAATTCCATTGCTTCATGCTATATCCCATTTTCCACCGCCACCAACAAAAAGGGAAAAAAAATTCAAAGAGTAAAGCTAGATTTCATTTCAGCAAAGATGGAAGAAAAAAAGTTAGGAAAGCACTTGTCTTTTGTTGGCTTAATTCATACCTCGTTCTTTCATCAACTAGGTATATAATATTCTCACATGGATGAACTTTGAATATACCCAATCTGACCACTGCTGAGGCCTGGAATTAGAACAAAAAGACTTTAAACCGTATGATATAATCTACTTCAAAATTCAGTTAGTAACTCAACGCATAATTCATCGCTCAATATTCAGTCAGTAACTCACCACATAATTCATCATAGAAAAGTGAATGGTATTTCCTCAGTCACATCCTGATTCTTGTACAATTCGAAAGGGAGCTTTACAATATATTCCATTTCGCGTTCCCCTTTCAGCCGTAGAAAATGGTAAGAGAATCTGGGTTTTAGTTTCATGGCATGCAAAAGCTAAACCACTTGATGATTTATTACCTACTCGTATAATCATGTTACAGGCAGAAAGTTACTCCAGTAAACTGTGTCACATTCATCAAATAAAATGATGTCTCCAATTATTATTTATTAACTTGAAAAAATACACCAAGTCTTGAATATACTTTTCAGTTGGCCAAAGTTATTTTTTAGAAACAAATACATTTTTTACGCTTCAGTCAAGAAAATTACATTTTTATCTTCTAGTTTTTTAGTTTACTTTTATTTTTGGTCTATAGGTAACTAACTGAAAATTAACGCAAATAACTTGGTGGCATTTGCAAAAATCCCTCAGTAAACGTACGTGTAAGATCTCAATTTGCATGCTTGGAAGAGATGGAATGAACATAAGAGGGGGGAAATATCAAAAGAGGTAGGAAATATAAAATCCACGCCTCAGACTGGATTGAGGTCAATTTGATCAGTTTCGATCGGTAAAGTTATAGGCTTAAAATAAAATCAAATATGCCAAGGCTTAAATAACTCACAGGAAAAAAGATATAACCTAATACAAGTCTCAAATAACGAACCTCAAAACATTGACAAAGAAAAATAAAACAATGCATCAAAATTAAGGCTTGAGTAACTTTCACGAAAAAGATATATACAAGTGAAACTCACGTGTCAAATAATGCCCCAAATTCAATGTCCCCACGAACTGTAATATATTTCAGAAATAATAATAATAATAAAAAGAAATAGTGCTTCAAGTAGCTCTGAATGCATGCTTGGGCAGCACTATAAATACAGGGTCATCTCAGGGTAGAGATACTTGCATTCCAAGAGTTTCAACCTTCATCTAAGCTCATTTCTTTCTTAAGAACCCTGTTTCTAACTCTCCACTCTCTATGGCTCCAGGACCTATTTCTCCAATCAAGCAAGGGCACATTCAAGATGTGCAAGAACTCAGAAAGTTTGAGCCTAACATTATTCCCGAGAGATTTATCAGGGACATACAAGAGAGACCAGCACCAGCAACACCTTTAATCTCATCCTCTGACATTCCCACTATTGATTTATCCAAGCTTCTAAAGGGAAACAGAGATGAACTTCTGCAGCTAGCCACTGCCTGCGAGGAATGGGGATTTTTTCAGGTAAAAAACTGATTGTTTATTTCCTTTTCAGCAGCTTAAGGTAGGCCGTGAAGACTAATGCCTTGGTTTTCTATTAGGTAATCAATCACGGAATCGCTCTGAACCTACTAGAAAATATAGAGGGGCAGGCAATGGAATTCTTCAGGCTACCTTTGGAAGAGAAACAAAAGTACGCAATGGCACCAGGGACAGTTCAAGGATATGGGCAAGCATTTGTGTTCTCAGAGCACCAAAAACTGGATTGGTGTAACATGTTCGCTCTAGGAATTACACCCGAATATTTAAGGAACCCTCTATTATGGCCAAACAAGCCAGCTAACTTCAGGTTGTTGTTCATGTTTTTCTTTTTCCAATACTGTCACCATTGCATTATCCATCCAGTAGCTTACAATTATGCTCCTTTTCTTTTGCAGCAATACTGTGGAGATTTACTCAAAAGAAGTAAGAAAGCTTTGCAAGAATCTATTGAAGTACATAGCTTTAAGCCTTGGTCTAAAAGAGGACCTATTTGAAGAAGCGTTTGGGGCGGCCGTGCAGGCAGTAAGGATGAATTACTATCCACCGTGTTCAAGACCTGATCTTGTTTTGGGGTTGAGTCCACACTCCGATGGAAGTGCTTTAACTGTTTTGCAGCAAGGAAAGGGATGCTCAGTTGGGCTCCAAATCCTTAAAGATGACAAGTGGGTTCCTGTTCAACCGATCCCAAATGCACTTGTGATCAACATTGGCGATACAATGGAGGTAAAAATGAAACTTTGTCTAATACTAGAAATGGTTATCTATCTCATAATGGAGACTTAACCTCCTTTCTCATTGTTACATGTATGCAGGTTGTTACAAATGGCAGGTACAAATCCGTCGAGCACAGAGCTGTGACTCACAAACACACTGACCGACTTTCCCTCGTCACATTTTATGCTCCTAGCTATGACATAGAGCTTGGTCCAATGCCAGAATTCGTGGACAAAAACAATCCATGCAAGTATAGAAGATACAATCATGGAGAATACAGCAAGCACTATGTAGCGAACAAGTTACAGGGAAAGAGAACCCTGGAGTTTGCTAAGATTCCAATAAAAAACTGATGCTAAAGCATTCACAAACTTTCCCACCAAGGGATACCAATGCCAGGCACTTTATAGAATTTAGCACAGCGATACTGTGACGTTGGCAATAAGGGGAAAAAAATATCGGTCAACATGCATAATGTACATCATGTCTTTAATTATTTCTCAATTTAAATGGATTGTCTATCACAGTTAACTCTTACCTAGTTAAGCTTCGTAATTTTTGACAATTTGGTTTCTGGGGCCTCTAAGATTTGACGCTTCTCTTGTCAAGTCATGTTTGTCTTTGGGGATTTCAATCAAATAGCAGCTGTACTTGGAAGAAAACAAGAGTGACACAACGTAGATGTCCCTTTTTAACTACATACGAGAAGATACATGTGGGAACCAACAACATAATATCCCCACTAGATTGTTTAAAACCACAAAAGGAGTTAATGGACGAGACCTCCATGACTATTATTTTAGCAAGAGAACGTCCGGGTGGTGACCAAAAAAGAGCTCATAAAATATGAATATATTCACATCAAGCGCTTCGACAGATGCACAAACCATATCAATAGTTTTCTTTTTGTTCCTAATGTTTTATTTAGTTCTGAGTGCTAAGAACAAGTAGTCCACAAAGCAAAGCATGATGATACCGAATATAATAATGGCTTGAATAAACAAATCAAATATCCCGTGTAATAATGGCTCCATACTGACCCACCATGAAACTTGGCAAATTAGTAAAACAGTTTTTCATCCACCACTAGTTAAAATCAGAGTGCCAATGCAAGTAGTGGCTCCATTAGTTAGAAAAGGTTCCGAGTTGCAAAGACCAACACATCTGATGCAATGTCTTGGTAGAAATGGAAGAATATAGCCCATTAGGAATTTGTGAGTTTAATATCCTGAGGACTTTGTTGGACAAGGATACAGAATCAACAAACTTTTTAATCCGTGATTCTAAATCTCACTCAAGGGAGGAAAGAAAAAACCCTTACTGACGTAGAAAAGTCCTATGCTTCGAGATTAATCTCGTTGGAAGTAAATACACCGCCGCTCTTTTTTTTGGTCGGTACACAACAGATGGACAGAAAATAGAATTTGGAAGCCGAACAATAGGTGAAGAAATTGAAAGATAGGGATTATTTATCTCCATTTTTCAACTTTAAAACTTTACTTTTGATAGCTATGCAAATGGATTAGGAATAACTAGACAGAAGAAAACGATTAGTGTTTCGAAGATTGATTATCAAATAATACAATCAAGAAAGATGACTTTAAATTAATTCTAAAATATAATTGTTGCTAACCAGCAAAATAAGTAGGACTAATTATCTTTATTGGTAAGAAATTTTAAAAATTTACAAAATCTAACTTTTAATAAACGAGAAGATTTCTCTTGTAGGCTTGTAACTTAACATATTATGAAAGGCTTCCCCGAGTAACAATAATGGTGGAAAGGTCCAGGTGGTGAACAGAGTGCATGCTGTCATGTTCACATTGGTAGCGCCACCAAACGAATGCAAGCAGTCATAGTCACTCGATAAAAGCAATTAAGAAATGATTGCAGTAGAAGAATTCTTTATCCTATACCCATTTACCATCTAAATTCATTAGCAATCTCAACTAAAAGATTGCTAAATTCATCACAGGCATCAGCTGATTGCTAAAATAATCATGGAAGCAAACACTTGTTAATTACTCCAAATTCTAAATCAATGGTCAATCATAGATTCGATATTTATAAACGTTTTATCATATATGTGTGTGTATATATATATATTGAGTTAACTATTGACTTAAAAGTTGATAATCGCTTGTACCAGGTAATTAGAACATAATATTTCCAGGTGGTATATTCCTCTTTCATGATACAGGAATAAAAAGTTTTACAGTTAGAAAATGATATAAAACCTCCAAACGGAGGAAGACAGATCATGAAAGGGAACCATAGAATCATCGGAATGTGGCCGTAATTATTGTGCGTGAAAAAGGACCAGAACCCACTAAGAAACGATCCAATGCTCACACGAAGGAAGTCCTTTTCTTTTTTAATATCTCTAATTTCCACCGGTAATAGTGGAAGCGTCAAATAGGAACTCTATAAAGGAAACATGATCTCAGCACAAGGGCCCCAAAATCCCACCCTCAGGAAACTTTTAATAAGTTGCATTAGTCAAACATGATTATTTCAATGATTGATTGATTTTATAATATAAATTTCACAAGAAAAATTAAAAAGATGCAAGATGCAAGATGCAAGATGCGAGATGCGAGATATTATTTGTCTAATTGATATTGGATACCTTGTGATTTGGGAATCTGAAGAGGACCGTCAATTTTGCTTCACTAACTTCATCATTTCTTTCTTCCACTACTCCGTAGAATTGAAATTCCTTACATTTCGTAAGCTCCCTATATGCTATGTACATTAACATTCCCCTTTTCTTTCATATCGAAGCCCGACCATTACTGTTCATTCATACTTCACAAAATAAGAAAAGAGTTTCATGTGCGAAAATTAACAACCGAACAAACCTCACCTCACAGACTGTATTATCAGGAGTTAATGCGGCATCGTTTAGGCCAAATGTTCCATCATTGCCTGAAGAATTCGAAGAAATTTCAATATGAAATAGGGAAATTCATCCAAGCATTGTAAATTTTACTTTAAATTGTATGTATTTCGACGATTGTCCCATTGTTCATGATTATCGATTACTATTTTCCATAGTGAGTGAGAGAGAGAGAGATCGCACCTTTGGCGCCAAAAGAATTCTGAAAATCGATGCAATCAACGGAACAAAACCGGGGAAATTGTTCGTTACAATAGTTGATCTAATTGCGCCACCACCGAAACTTATTGAAAATTAAACTTTTTTTCAATGCTATTGATTGGTTTGGTTTTGCTGTTGAAATCTTTCCCATTCTATAAAATTTTCAAAAAAAAATTGTGATCATTCCGAATCATAAAACAAAACTTAACTAATTTCTCAAATCCTTCTCAAAATCCTACTTATCTCTCTCAAATCTCATATAAAATTTACACAATTCTTTAAAATTTGTGTTTTAATTTAAAAGTCCTTTAGATTCCAAATCCTAAATTGCAAATGGCATCCAAATCACCACAAAAAAATCCCACCAAAATAACATTCTATATTTTTGGGTGTTTTTGGGTGAAATCTAGGTTGTATTTACTATAATTTGATTTCGTTAAGCTTTTTCGGAGAATTTTCGGATAAGTTTAACAACGAGATTCTATATACTTTAAAACTTATCCGATCTTTTATAAATTTTGATTTTTCTCAAAATTTAAAAGGTTGTATCAATTTGAAAAAGACAAGATTTAACGTAAGAGTTACATAAAGAAGTTACTAAATATCCATAGTGAGAATAAGCAAAACAATAAAAGAAGATAATTTTTTTTTAACTAAATCTCAATATCGAAAAATGGCTCGTTTTTGTTTTTTTATAGTTAAATCTTGTTAATTCTGACAAATTTTCATGCAACCATCCAAAGGAGCAGAAAACTCATTGAGCTAAGGAATAAAATAAAGTTGATGGACCAATGGAGTGAAATGAGGTAGGTGAATCAAATCTCTTATCTCGAGATTGAGTTGTGCTTATTTTGACGATGAAGTTGCATTTCGATTTTATCGAATGGAACTTGAACTATTGATTTAATTTTAATTTATGCTAATTTATCAACTAACTATTTTAACATATATAGTTCTCAAAATTCATTACTTCAACCAAAAAATTATTAGCTCTTATGTTAATTTATTTTGAACATTTAATTCATGGTTAAATTGATACATCTAGCAAGTTTATGAGTAAACATTGATTTCCCCCCTTAAATTTATAACTAAATTCAAACCTAATTGAGTGTCTTAACCAAATTGAAACCATAACATAACTGAAAGGGAAATTAGACTTGGAAAAAGAATAATGGTATTAACATTAATAATAAATGAAAAAAAGCAAAAAAAAAAAAACAAGTGTTCATCTAAAGACAATATACATAGATTGGGACATATCAGCTGATGAACAAATTATTCATTGATCAATTGGCATTGGAAATTATTCTCTCTACTTACCAATTAACAGCCAGTTTCAACATTGGGGATTCAGATTTTCCATCATTGTCTAATCATATATCTCAACTTAATGTAGATGTAGCAAGCGGATCTGTACCACCATCTCTATCTCCATTGCCATTGTAGGATTCCTTTCAACCTATTTTCTAGTTGTAAAAATCGTTAAGTTTTTATATTTTGATGAAGGTCAGATCATGCTAGATACCTAAACAAGGTTGGGTTGTCAGTGTCTCTTTCCAGATAGTCTCGGGCGATTAGATCTTCGATACGTTTTTTTATTATCTTAAAGTCAGGCTGCAAATTCACAATATTTCTTTTTAGAATCTCAAAGTTAAAAAGCAGATTAAGAAAAAAAGTACTGACATGAAAGTGTTTGAGAGAAACCTTGAACATGCGACTGAGTTGCTCAACGCACTCTAGCACCAACTGTTGGTGACTCAAAACTTTCCGACTCTTCATAATACGGACAATTGATGCATCGATAGCATAACGTCTGTCTTTGTCAACATCTTTAATTACCTTCTTCTTATCATCCACAGGTGGAAGAGGGATCTGCACAAAGGAATATCAAAACACTGCCATTAACAAGAAGAATTATAGTTAGCATCAGAGTGCATGAAAAAATTGTGAAGCATTAGAACCTTGATCCTCCTCATTTTGTCTGTAAACTTCAAGTTGAATGTGAAGTGATCCGTTGGCGAGATAGTTTTAGTATTTGGCTCCTTGTTAAGAATCTTATATTTGGCGCACGACAGGGAATGGAGTAGTCTCACTATATCTTCATCGCCCAAATTTAATTGTGTCTTAATTTCAGAGTAACAAAGTTGTTCAAAGATATTAAACAGCAGCAGGACAGAAGCCTAAAAACAAACAAAAGAGAGTACCATATAAATCACCATTAAGGACTTGGCAGTAGAACAAACTTCCACTTCTCCAAAACAAGAGGGGGCGATATTAAAACCTGATAAGTAGTCACAATTAGTTCGATAGTTTTTGATTCGAACTTTCCGTTGATGTTACAGGTACCCAGAGAATAAATCCATGTTAGCTTCTTGTGATTTTCTTTAATGTGATAAAATCCTTTGAAAGACTCAACGCAGTTAACCTGAAGTTGAGAGAAAAGAAAAGTTAAAAGATACAAGTTTCCATCAAGTTGTTTAGGCTGTACATGGTTAAACTCGAAATGAGATTAATCTGTGCCTACCATCTCGGCTGGGAGGTTGAGATCAAAGGACTTATAACTAGGCCAATACCCAGTAGTTAGAACAGTAACTGTCAAGTCGATGCCAGGATGTGCTTGTGGATTATTGCAAAGATACTCCTCAAAGTTAGATTGGTTCTCCCTTGCCATAGCCAAATCTTTTACCTAAGGGAATCCAAAACAATCACACTTGTAAATGTTTTCATAACATCAAGCACTTCAAATTACAAACAAACATTTCGCTTACCATGCCCTCCATCTTTGAGGTGAACTGACCACCACATTGCTGTTTCAGTTTAGTCAGAATACTTCTCTCATGGTCGTCATTGGCACTCTTGTCAAAAAGAAGTCGCCTTGCGAGCTTTTTCCTGCAAAAGGTTATGGAATTTATCATCATCATTTCATTTTTCATAATTTACGGTTTAACCTTATAAACAAATTAATTGGAGAATCTAGAGAGTTACCGATAAAATTCGGCAAAAAGATCTTTATCACTGATGTAAGCAAGCAGCTTCACTACCTGCCAAGAGAGAAGGGTTTAAATTTGTAATGATAACATTCTCCAGAAATCACAAGGGGCAAGGCGGATGGAACAAAATATAGGAAAAGAGAATGAACCTTTTCAAGAGTCTCCTCAATTGCTTCATCACTCAGTTTCTCACTTCCACCTTTCTTAAGAATGTTATCACAAAATGTTGAGAGTAACTCTGCACTTGAACTTCCAGCAACACTCTTGTTGCAAAAGACCTCAAAAGCCTCCTTGAGAGCCTAAATAGATACACATATATTTTGATTAATAATTTAAATCCTAATAGTTCTACTTCTATACCATAATATCTTTTTCTAGAAACCTCATCCTGGTTTTTAAGACCAGTTTATGTGGTACTCATACTTTGCAAATGGTAATAGACTAGTAAAAAGGAACGCACCTTGTGGAAAAGTGTATGATTTTGGAAACAGTTGTCCACGTATGCCATATATTTATCATGTAGCACCATCACTTTTCTTATGAACACCTAAAATAAGAATCATAGTTTTAGGTCGTTATGTGATACATACTTACAAATATCTATCGATATATATATATTATTGAAAGAAACAAAAAGAAAAATACACATATATACGTGAAAACCCTAGTGTAGGGATGCCCATGGTGGAGACTTTTCTTATTATTTACTTATGAAACACAAAGAAGCAAGGGAGAGAATTAATATGCAACAAGAGCCTTAACAAAAAAAGAAAGAACAACTAGGGAAAAGCAATTTACATAAATAACCTTGGGCTTTCAACACACACCAAACCCATAAACTCTAACACTCCCCCTCAAGTTGGAGCGTACATATCAATAAGACCCAACTTGCTAATATAGAAATCAAAACTTAGTTTGAGAAGTTCTTGGGTGAGAATATCAGCAACTTGTTAAGGGTTGCATATGCTACCATTGTCTAGTCTTTTTTAATAAAGTGTCCACATATTTAGTTTTGTCATGTTGGCCTAGATTACTGGACTATTTCAAAGGTGTTATCTCTAGAGAGCACAATATCATCAACATAGACGATCAACACAACAATCTTCCCAGACTTAGAGACCTTTGTAAGCAAAGTGTGATAAAAGTGTTCCTGTTTATACCCTTGGGACTTAAAAAAGGTGGTAAACCTGTCAAACCATGCTCTCGGCGACTGTTTCAATCCATACAAGTATTTCTTAAGCTTGCACACATGATGGTCAAACTGGCTTTCAAAGCCAGGAGGGGGACTCATATAGACTTCTTCCAAATCTTCATTTAAGAATGCGTTCTTAACATCAAGCTGACAGAAGCCAATCTTTGTTTAGTGCAACAAATAGAATGAACCTAACGGTATTTAACTTTGCAACAGGAGAAAACGTCACAGAATAGTCGACCCCATACGTTTTCTTAAATCCTATTCCAACTAACCCTACCACGTGCCTTTCTAGAGTTCCATCTACTTTGTACTTGAAAGTAAACACCCACTTACATCCTGCAGTTTTATGCTCCTTAGGAAGAGCACAGAGCTCCCAAGTCTTGCTCTTCTCAAGGGCTCTCATCTCTTCCATGAGAGCAGCTTTCCACACAAAACACTCTAAGACAATGTGAATATTCTTATGCATAGTGGTGGAGTCAAGATTGGATGTAAAGGTTTTGAACTGGGGTGATAGGTTATTGTCCTGGTACCTTTCCTCAGTGCAATATAAATGTCAATAGGCAAAACATACTCATCAAGATTACCAGAATGATCTTGTTTAGCCTCAACACCTTCAGTTTCTACCATGACCTCAATCTCATCAAAACGGCCCCCTTTTCACCCCTATATCGAACCTGTAATTCTCACCCATTTTATTATTAACATATGAGTTAATAGATTCAGTCATATATTGATCTCGTGATGGTTCAAATTCTTAGACCGAAGTTGGTTGAGCAGTAGGGGATCCAACTTCCTTTCTGATATTCCTCCTATAATCGGTTATCCAGGGAACTTGGTTGGTTGGTAGGTTTGTGTCACGAGGAACAAGGTCAAGTAAGGTTATGAGAGTAGGAGTAGTAGACTCTAAAGGAAACACACAGTTAGGCTCTTCACTTACACTCTCCCCCTGAAGCAATCTAACAGAAAAGAAAGGAAGATCCTCAAGAAAAGTGACAACTGACATCCATGGAGATAAAGTACTTACGAGAAGAAGGATGGAAACATTTATATCCCCGTTGATGAAGAGAATACCCAACAAACACACAGACCAAAGCCCGATGGGTGAACTTGACCTGGTTAGGGCCATGACGATGAACGTAGGCCGTGCACCCAAACACACAATGGGGAACCTCAGGAATGAGACAAGTAGAAGGGTAAGTGCAGTAAGAACAACATCCCCACATATAGGAGGGAAGGGAAGTAGACAACAAAAGATAGTGGGCTACTTCCATAAGGTGACGGTTTTTTCGTTCGAAAACCACATTTTGTTGGGGGATGTATGCACAAGAACTTTGGTGGACAATCCCTTTGGAGGGCAGAAACTCGTTAAGGGTATGATTTTGAAACTCACGACCGCTATCACTTCGTAGAATTGCAATCTTGGCATTGAATTGTGTTTCTACGATGTGATCAAAGTCTCGAAAAATGGAGGTGACCTCGAATTTCTCAGAAGACTCTACAGTAAAATAATTTACATAAAAACCCTGGGCTTGACACACCAGGCCCATAAATGCTAACATATATATATTTATATAAAGAGAGAGAGAGAGATAGAGAGAGTGCATAAGAAGATTACCTGTTCCTGCAAGTCAACGGCATCCTTTTTCTCAGCCTACAAAGAAGGAAAAAGCTGCCCTCAGTTCTAGCCAAAATAACTTCACAAGATTGACGTTTGTAGCTCAGGTAAATGTCCACCTTTTTTTAATCAAAAAACCAATTTTCATTGAGATAGAACTCAACTAAATGTTCATGAAAAGTACAGCTTAATCATAAAATCAACGCTGCAGACTAGAGTATATTAAACCTGTCCAAAGCACACACGGTCCCTAATTATGAGAACGACAAGAACTGTTACAACACACAATTCACTTATACATGGCACCGAGTTTAATTTGAATGCATGAATATTTGAAACCGAGCTCTGCAATTCATAAAGCTATTAATAAGGAAACCCATTTTCTTATCAAGTATTAGGCCACTTAGTGTTATTAAATTATACAGCTTTCATTTTATTACTTCTTAGCCCAGGTGCAAGACCGAGAGCAAGACATGTCAATATATCTATCTAAAACTAGAAACTTCCAAATGATATTAGCTATGCCTATAACACATTGGAAAATCTCCAAAAGAAGAAAATAATTTGTGAATGTAACACCAAGACACCCAAACTATCAATTTATATCAGAATGCAAAATAGAAAGAGAGAACTTGAAGAATAAAGGAAAATAATCCATCCAATTTAAAATAGGAAGAGAAACTATCAATCACATCTCTAACTTTCTGAAAAGCGGAAAGCAGAAACCTTTCTGCTTGAAAAGAAATTTTCTTGGGAGATAATATATATATGCTTTACTAAAAACTTCAGCAGTGACTGCACCTAGATGTAACTATTACAAACCTACCCACCTTAATTATTATTGATTAACTGTCAAGAGTCCATTGGTCAATGATTAATCAAAAAGGCAACTCTTTAATTTATCTAATGGTAATGCATGAATAAACAACATACAATGGATGATGACAAACCTTTTTGTTGCTTGCTGCATCTTCTGCCTGTTTGACCAAGGCAGTCCCCTGAGCAGTAACATGCTGAATGATGGAAATTTAAAGATCACATTAGAGCTAAGAAAGGTAGATAAAATAAGAGCAAAGAATTCTAATCGTCTCAATTGGAAAACAAGGCAAAGTGGAAGTGGTTAAATCATTAACCTGCTTAAATGTATTCGAAACTGGCTCTAGGCCCCTAGGAATTTTAGAGAACAGTCTGAACATTCTTGATAAGTCATCCACCTAGAAGATATCCGATAAACACCAAAGAAGAAGATATAAGTTCACTTTTCAGAAATTGTCAACCATATTCTTGGAAATCAAATATATTAAATTTTGCAAGTACCTTGTCATCTCTAAGCAATGCATGACATCCAGAATGCTCCTTTTCAAGCAGTTGGGTACAATACGCAGATAACAGTTCATGTTGAGCTTTCTAGAAAGAGAAAGAGGAACGTATCAACTATATACCTGAGGATGATCGAGATCAAAGAAGAATGAAAAAGAATAGTACAAAAGCACTAAGAAGACATAACAAACCTCAAGAAGTTTAGATTCACTGCTTGAGTGCAAATAATGTGAAACTCTGTCTTTCTCACGCCTTAGACAATCCTCAGCCTAGAATGTTCAATAAAATGAATTTAGGCTACCAGAAAAATAAATCGCAGTCATCTACAACACTAAGAGCAGAATAAAGGGAAGTACTTTCAACATATAATCAGGACAAGAGTCTTCGAGAATCCAGTTTGAAGCCTTTCGAGAGTAATAAGCAGCAGTGTCTTTGAGCATGGCTACTTCAAAGTCATTTTCATAGCAATCCATTTCCCCCATCCCAATCTCCACAAATATATCTAAGGCATTCTTTAACAGAGCTCGGTCAATTTGCTCTCCTTCACGCTCTTTATCGATCTGATAGGAGAAAATTTAGTTACGAATTGCAAAGCTTAAAAGATAGTGCAGAAAATAAAAGGGCATCAAGTTAATATACCAGTGATATAACAGCATCTCTAACTTTTGCATTCAACTCCCTGTAAACCTAAACCAACACAAATGTCAATACATATTCTATTGCAATGACTGGCAAATTTATTAATTAGCAAGTTTCACAAGTATAAAGAACAGATTTTAGCCAAGCGAAGGGCCAAGAATATAAAATGCTAAGAAAAACCCAGCACAATGTTTGGTCGTAACTAGTTCCATACCAGATCACGAAAACAGGTCAGCCCAACAGTATGAAGAGATGGAAGTGACCTTCGAGCAATAAAGTAGCGATCAAGATAATAGAAGAAACGAGAAAGCCACCTAACCATCACTTTGTGGTTTGCCCATCTTTCCACAAGCTCTCTCAACAAGAACTCGTCATGCTTATCCCTCAAAGATGGCAATACCTGAAAAGAAAGTTCAATTGTGAGCAAGTGAAACAGATAACCTGCACCCCAGAAAAACTAGAACCTGACCATGAAATTTTTTCACATGAAGGATAGCTCATGAGACGGAAATAATCCATGAACCTAGGACTATCAACCCAATGTCATAAATGTGTGACCATACAACACAAGTACAAATATTGTGAAGCTAGGACTAAAAATACATCGCCAAGTGAAAAATGTTTAAGACAATAAACGCACTTCAGCTTCAAGCATACCAAATTTAATGGTGAATTTGGACCATTCACAACACTAGCATGAAACCGACAAGAAGAGAATTAAAGACACTTAACCATTTATATCAGAAGAAAAACAAAAGTCAGAAAAACCAATATATGAACTAATATTTCTTACTGATGAAATTATATACTCTTCAAATGATTCGCGGTACTTATCGTACAACTGGTGAGAGTAGTCATTAGGAAACCTTTGAGTACACATGTTATAGATGGTCCTGTAGACATAATAGATATCATAAGTTGGATTCATCGTCTCCATCAAAACTCCCCCCCACCCTTCAAAGGTATCAATTAAATAAATATACATATAAAAGGAAAACCATTAATAGCAGGCAATTTAGAAGAATTTGTACGTGTAGAGCATCATGTAATCTTCCGAGCTGAACTGTGGCTCTGGCAGTCCCTCAAGAATGTTCTTCAATTTTGTAATTCCCTTTTGCATGAAGTCCCATCCTTGTTCCAGATCAATAGAGTTTTGTTCACTCATTGTTGTATGACTAGCAAACTCAAATTACTCAATGCTGATATCAAAAGTTCTGCAAATTGAGACCATAAAATTCACAATCAGATAACGAACAACACTGTAAACACAAACCACAAACAACTGTTTCATATACCCAATTCGAAACTATAATTCAAGCTTCAAAGTAACAACTCATCATTAACATTAATGAATCACAAATTTCAATCTCACTCCCCTTCCACTACTCATCCATAACTAAAACGACCCATTCAAAAACTGAATTACACCACTCCAAAACAATCCCAACGAAACAAAAAATACATTCCCATGATTCAGAAATTTGCAAAGAACAATCAAAAGAACAAGGAGAGAAAGGTTTAATGCAAACCAAAAAAAAAAACGAGAAGTAAAACCTGTAGCTAGCGATTGAAAAACAGAAGCGCGCAAACAAAAAATCCGATGAGCGTTGATGGGATTGAGTTGCAAAGTGCTAACAATGATTTTGGAAAGAAAAAAATGGGTTTTGCATACGAAAACTGATAATTACTTTAAAAAAAAAAAAAAGAGAGAGAGAGAGAGAGAGAATAAGGGTTTTAAAAGAAAATTGAAATCTTTCTATAATCATAGTTAATAATTAACTGAAAATTTCAAGTAAAAGAATGATTGGGGTGTTCTTAATTGTTTTTAAAAATTGTATTGGGTTGAGATTAGCATGTAAGTTTAGAAATTAGTAAATGAAAAACATACTTTAGAAGTGGTGTGGCACTTAAGGTAGTTCTTAATTCTTCAGGACCTGGGAAGGAGTTGTTCTTGAGACTAAATTGTGAGTTTGTTGAATTGAATTTTAACACTAACCGCTTGACCATTGATTTCCCTTTTTATTTAAAATCATAGTAGGTCAAGTATATTGCCTTAAATAATTATAATAATTTAGAATGTATTTTTATTTCTTGTAATTACTTGAAATTTTACCTTTACCATTTTATATAAATATTTCTAAAGTACATTTTTTTTAAAATAGTAAAATAAATAAATTATTATAAATATTAATGTAATAATGTAGATGTGCATTAGTGTGCTTGATAATCGTAGTCACATTTCTTCTTATTAATCATCCAACACTATGTCATATGTATGTAAAAGACTTACTCTTAGTAGTCATATAATTTGTTTCATACTTGTTAAATTGGCTAGGTTTGTAATTATGAGTGTATGACCCACATTTAAGAGAATTTCATGAGAGAGAAAATGGAAATTTATAAAAAAAAAGTTATTTCTTTATATTTCTTCGAGTTTCGAGTAGTGCCTTGTTCTGAAAAGATAAATATCTATCTGTGGAGAGAGGATGAGTAGTTTGTTTTTTTCTTTTAACAAAATAAATGGAACTAGAGTGTAATAAGAAAAATTAACTATTTGTAATAATATAATTATTTAAATATGTTTAGAAATTTTGATTGAAATCATACATTGGTTATATTTGTAAGTTAGAGATATACTGTTTTTATATTTTTGATTGAATTGACATTGACTTAAATGAATTGAAATAAAATTGGAAGCTTTTAGTAAAACAATAATGAAGTTAAGTTTGATGGCAATTGAATAGTTAAAATATTGACATGTCATCAATGGATGGGTTTGATATCAAGACATTTAAAATCAAATATTAAATATTGATGTCAAACATCAAATCATTGACTTTACAAGCAATTGTGAGAGTAGTCCCCCGCCCCACCACACAAGGTACTCGATAAGAGGATGGAGAGTGATTCATTGCATTCGAGCCACTACATACATACAAATCGAAAAGTAACCAAGTTTTAGATACCACTATCATCACAAGTAACTGTAGATGTGTTAGATGATGACTTATAAATATGCTCGTTTAACCATCCTACTATAAGTAATTTTCAAATGAGAGACTTGACCGGACTTCTTTTTTCATTTAGTTTAATTTAAAATTTATTATAAGTGTGAGAACCTTGTGTGCTTGTCAACGTAGAGAACATTAAAACTATGGTCACTAAGCATCAACAGTAAAACTCAACACAACCTTAAGGTATTATTCGAACAGTATGCGAGTTGAGGTATGTTCCATGGTCACTAAACACTCAAAAGAAAACTCAAGACAAACTTCAAGATTAACAGTTCAAGTTGAGATATGCTTATTTTAACTTTTTTTTTTCTATCAATGCATATGAACCAACATCTTACTTTTTGTTTGTTAACCATTTATTTTCTGTTTCTTGGTTTGTTAGTTTTTTAAAATTGTCCTTGTTACATCATCATCTTCTAACCCTGATTTTCACATTTTCTAAATAAACATTTTAATTCTTACCCAAATTGGGAAGATTTTCAAAACTTTATTTAGTTTCTAAAACTTTGATTTCCATTTTAAAATCGTTTAAAAAATAAACGATAAAAAAAAATCAATAGTGAAGAAATAACAAATGATTAATTTTAACCTTTTATTTCACCAAAAAAAAAAAAAATCTCCAAATCTCCTCCTTCGCATTAATGGCTAACCGGTATTATGGTAGAAAGTTGTGTTGAAGTTGCTTTTACCGGAAACGTGTCTTTTTACCTGAAAGGTTTTGATTCATGAGTTTAAACATAACTATTAGGAGATGAGAAACAACCAAACCGACCTACTAAGCATAGCAAGACATATAAGAAGGTAGAGAAAGAAGCACGAGGAACCTAATAACTTTTCCAAGAAATGGGGTGGGAGAAGCATTGATTTCAGTTATTAATTGATTCCATTTAATTATATTACATTCACTACATAAAAGGGCATTAAGTATTTTACAACCATTGACTAAATCAAGAAATGTATTGAACAACAAATATGTGTAATTAAGATTAAAGTATTCTATCAATATATTGAGATATCTATAAATTAGAGATTTGACATCGGTATAGATTAATCGTTAATGTTTATAAGTTTGATAAATACTCAGAAAACAAGATTATGTAATGTTGGCTTTATGAGTAATAATACTTGGATTGTGTTTCTAGTCTTTCTGTTGTTGCAAGGCAGAGGCAGCCTTCTCTGCCTCAAGCTTTCTCAGTGTTGATGAACTCAGTTTTTCACCCCCAGACTGCTCCTCAGTTACTAAATCTACAACTTCAATCTGCAAACAGAAATCACCAAATCAAGCTAATTTAATATGGAATATTTTGTACTGCAAACAAAGACGATGCGGAAAAAGGACTCAGACCTTCAGTTGCGAAAGGCCGTTTTCGGATCGCTTCTTGTTAACCGACATGCCACCAGGTAATGTCTCTTTGCTGCAAAAGGAAAACCCAGAGACTGTTTTATTGGCTTGGATGAAAGAACATCATCAGTCATCACATCGACAGTGAATATCAAAGATTTATTAGAAAATAAAACAGCAAAGGAAAAACCTGACAACAATAGCTTCCAAAGCTTCTTCAACAATGGATGGACCATATGGATCGACAATAGGTTCAACTCTTACCAACAGCGTGGGCTTCACAGACTGCAAAAATCGCCAAACAACATTACTTGGGCCATCCAACTAGCATTGAAAATAATATTTATTCACAAGATACGAAGCACAGCCAAGAGGGAATTCACTTCCAAGAACATATGGCAGAAAGGGCATGTTTGAGAGGATGGAATGGAATGGGTATGTAATGGGTTTTAATTCCAAACCTGGGTTTGGATTGAGCATTTTCGCCCCGATTAATAATATTAAACTCATTCCCTACCCACAGTTTTCAGCCCAACCCTCTTTACCACTGTTTTGTGGCTTCACAATCTAATTCTTGTTCCACCCTCAATTCCCCACCTCTCGTATTCCTAGTAATTTTGATTACATTCTAACGGGAGAGCTTAAATGTAATGAAAACTCATGAGAATTAGAAGAATGTTGGAAAATGTGAGTAATTGAAAGAATGAAACTAAGATCGTAAAACGTGAAAACAGTGAGAAGGACTGTTGAATTGAAAACTATCAAAAATAAATGAGTTTTATATTACAAATAGGACCCAAAACGCTCATTCCAAATATGACATTCGGATTACATTACATTATAAATTCATCCCATTACGGATCACAAACACCCAATACTTTTGATTACATTCCAACCTGCTAAACAGCCCCAAGGAGACTTCATGGTCCGTGAAATCCAGGACTGTTTCATGCAGCTAAGTCACCGTCGAAACAAACTCTTGCAAGCTTATAGTTTTATAAAAAACATTACTTCCTTGAGGATCATCCAAAGATTCAGAAGAACAGTAATGAATGATCTTCTTGCTAAAATGAAGTACAAGAGGCAACTTTACCAATTCTCCATTAGTAGGTACAGAAAGAAAACCGGCATGCATACACAAAGGGACAAAGAAATAGCTTCTTAAATTAAGTACCTTGATATAATTTACGACATTCTGCATTCTTTCCTCAATGGGTTGTATAAGTTCCGGGAACTGCAAAACAGCAATTTAGATGACCATCTCAAACCCATGGTTCTAGAAACAAGGAAAATTTTGCCAAGGTCATAAGTCGAACAACTTTAAAAATCAAATCAAAGAAATAACCACCTAGAGCACTTGTAATAAGTGGCAGATTGTCTCTCTTTTTATTTTACCAATTAGAGGAAAATTTTGATGTTACCAACCAGAGCAGTCTGCTGGACGAACTTTGCGCGGATAACGTGAACAGACACATAATATGTTGTAAAACTAACAAACAACACATTAAAAGTTTGCAAAACACAAAGTGAACAGATTTGTTAAAATTAATATCAGCTAATCCAGAACTGAGTGGGAGTTCATTCAACACTTCCAAATGTAGATTAAGGAAGACTGAAAAAGATAAAGCAGCAAGAAATTTGACAGAAATGAAGTTAAGACCTTTTTTTTGCTTAGCATAGGACCATCACAAACTCCGATCCAAATCCGATCCCTTGCAAGCTCTGCTGCAGCCTGAATTCCACCATATACCATATCTCAACAAATAACAAGAAAACATTCAAAATGAAGAAGAGAGATACCTTGAGAAAAAGACGGTGACCGTCGTGTAATCGGTCAAAAGTACCACCAAGAACCACAGCTCCATATGAATTTGGAGGAGAGATTTTGTAATTGATTGTCGAATCCTCCGTGATAGCCATTTCTCTACTCCTGGGAATCTACATTTACACATGTGGAACCTAATTAAGTTCGTGTCAACTTATTAAACTACTTGGCTAATATCAACCTACTAATCTTCTTATTCTACTCATGTTATCATCATTACTAACGGAAAGTCAAGTAACATCAAACCTAAAATTCATTAAAACTAAACGCTAATTAGTAGCAGGAACTGCTTAGGGAACAAAGATCATATGAAAATCCCAAAAAAACCCTTTAGCTAAAAGAATCTCTATGGCCGTAATTACCTCTAAAATCAAAGAAAAATCCTAAACCTGATAAAATTTGATTCTAAAGAAACCTGATAAACCCCAATATTAACAAGAAAACAGAACAAAACTGAACAAAAGGCTTTGACACGAACAGTATCATATCGCAATCAGCGTGAAAAGGATTCTTATCTGTAGAGTATCTAATTCTAATTCAGAAACAATACACCTTTCTTCAATGGTTGCTGCCACTTCCCCCTCCACATATATTATGAATTTCTTTTTGTAATGACCCCAACTTTCAACCCAAATTAGGAGACGTTACTACACTTTTTCACTCTAGTCCAACGACATCATCAATCAAGTGAAACGCAAATTATCAGTCCGGAGCTACATATAAAAAAGTTTCAAAGATTAGAGCCTAAACTAAACGACTTCAAAACATTCCGAACAGGGAAATGAAGGTTAGCTAAAAATGGTATGGGTATTCAGATTTGAGAAAAGGCCGTAAGCAGGCGGGTCTTACTCGAATTGAAGAAGAGTAGATTCGGGGTGGTTGGGCGTCTGGTTCCCAGATATCAGATTGTTCCGTGGGTAAACGTAAAACTAGAGAAGCTGCCAATAGTGTCGCCTTTACTTTACAAGTAGACCACACTTTCGTAAATGTGTTCTTCTCGTCAATTTCGGCCGACCTCTACACCCTTCTCCAATTTCAAAATAATCGTTTCAACAATATGGGCCGGCCCAATTTATAATCTTGGAAGCCCACATTTTGCTTCACAGGCCACCTTCACCTTCAATCTTCCAAATAGTTACAACAACAAAGATTTATAAAAAATCACAAATCACAAATCACAAATCTGTTATTTTATGATTTATTTGGTTGATTAGGTTTTGGTATTTTTTTTAGAAAATTATAACTTTATCATCATTATTAATTATATATAATTTTAAAATTAAATTTAAATTATCTTTTGTTTATATTAGACTCAATTTATTAGATAAATCATAATTTTCTTAATTATTAATAAATATATATTTATATTTATTAATGAAATATTTATTACCTTTACGAATAATTTAAATATGGTATAAATTACTATTTTATATTGTAATAATATTTTTAATTATACTGCAAAGTAATTATTTTCAAGCTCATACCCGAACCAAAAGTTTTTTTCTTTTTCAATTTCTATTTCAAAAAATTATTTCCTCTTTCCTTTCAATTTGTCACTAAATATATAGTTGATCTTTTTTTTTCTTTCTTTTTTTCATTTTGTATATTATTTCTTATTCCATTTGGTAGCATATTTTTTTTTTCTTACAAAAGTTGTTCTTATGTTCCGTAGCATATATTTTGGTCACTTTTCTTCTATTTTATTTTATTTTTTATTATTTACTTTATCTTCCTGTCATGCTCAACGTATAATTTTTATTAAATGTCATGTTATTCGTATATACTATGATATACCATTGAATAGTAAATTTATATTTTGTGATTTGTTACATACATACTATTGCATATATTCAAAATACATATACGTATTTTTTTTTTCATGTTCTGTGATTTTTTCCTATTGCGTATATTTACCAATATCTAAACATATTATATATCCATTAAGTATTTTTATTTATTTATTACATTTATGTTACCGAATAATTTATTTTTGTTTTGTCATTTGTTACATATATCCAATAATACATATATAGATTTTTTTCAAGTTTTGTATTTTTTTTTACTATATTTATATACTACTGTATACACATATTATGTATTCGATCAGTATTTTTTTTAATTCTTACATATATACTACTACATAATACATATATTTTATATAATTTGTTGCATATATACTACTTTATATATTTAATAATACATAAATGATATGTTATATTGAGTACCCTAATGTATTTCGAATACGAAATATAAATTCTTACTAAATTTAAATTTTTATGATTTTTTTCTTGAAATATCACTGTACCAGTCAGTCATCGATGTTTTTCTTCTTTACCGCTTATGCTTCCCCTAGTATTCTATTATTCAACGTCTATTGCGAAGGAAATGGAATCAATATTTAACGTATTCAAACAAGGAAACTTTTACTTTTTTTTTCTAAACCGTAACCCACGTCCCTAATTTCTTTCTTTGTCGGTCCACCTTTTATAAACAAATCGATATAAAAATATTTCGTTCGTAAAATATATATCGTATTATTCAATATATTATATAATTAGGTGAAATATATGAAAAACAATGCAAACCAAAAGAAGGAATGGACAAAGAGAGAGATTGGAAAATGAGAGAGAGATCAAGGAAATATTTTTCTTTTAACAAAACCACTCAAATAAAAATAATTAAGAAATTTTTTTTATTATAATATTACCACAATAGAATTAATCATTTACCCTACTAATCATGATCAACTTTCATTTTTCATTTTTATATTTTTAATATTTAATTAATAATAAAGATGGATAAATTGGTCATTTAGAACTTATATTTGTATAAAATATTAGTCAATTTAGAACATTTCTGAAAAATTTGGGTTAATCTTGTAATATGGTATACCATTTTAGAGTATCTTGGCTAAAGACCCTTACAACAATGGTGATTGTCATTTTATGAATAATAATTAAAAATATAACAACATTTAAAACAAATTGCAAATATAATAAAACCTGATAGACTTATATTGTTGATAAACTTGTATGATTTATTAATAATAGATCATGAATATTTGTAACACTGTCTATCGATGATAGAGTTATATCGATAGAATTTAACAATTTTTGTTCTTTTTGCAATTTTTTAAAATGTTGCTATATATTTAATTATTTTAAATCTAATCGCTAAACGTGCTATCAATTTTCTAACACAACTTAGATCGGGAACTGAAAGGGTATTTTATGATTGTTTGAGCTTTATCTACCAGTTTCTCTTATATATATATATATATATATATATATATATATATATATATATATATATATATATATATATATATATATATATATATATATATATATATATATATAATAAGCACAAATTCTTAAAATAACGAAATTAAAGGTATGTTTGGTAATGTTTTTGTTATACGTTTCATGTTTCCTGCTCTTTTTTAGAACAAAAAACATAAATATGTTTGATAACAATTTTTTGTTTCTTGAAAAAAATAAACATAAAAGAAAATTGCTTTAATAACTGTTTTTTGTTTTCTAATTTTATTCGAGGTTTATTTTTTATTTTATTCGTGTTATTTTATTCACATTTACTTCAATTAAATGTTACACCATTCACCTTATCAAGCTTAAATAGGGAGGTCTTCTGGTAATCTTATTGATATCTGAATGACAGAGCTGGCGAGGATGAAAACAAAAATTCACGGCGAAAACCCACAAATTAGATCTTGCAAAAACCCAGATATGCACAAAAAGGAAAAGAAAAACTCAGATCCAGCGAAGAGGAAGACAACAAAGACGATGAGAAGAAGAGGAAGATGATGATTATTTGGAGAAAACGATGGAGATAAAAGGAAGAAAAAGAAAATTGCGAAAATAGAAATGAAAAAGGAAGTAGAAAAATACTTGAGAAAAGTAAAAAGAAATTAATAAAAATAATTGAGAAAAACAAAAACAAAAAAAATAAGAAACGAAAAAGAAAACGAATAAAAATAATTGTGAAACGAAAAAAAAGAAACAAAAAAAGGAAACTAATAAATGAGAAATGGAAAAAGAAACCAATAAAAATTATAAATGGAAAATGAAACCAATAAAAATAGTTGAAAAACGAAAAAGAAAACCAATAAAAATAAGAAAAATGAAACTAACATAAATAATTGAAAAACGAAAAAGAGAACCAATAAAAGTAACTTATAAATGAAAAATGAAACTAGTAAAATAATTGAGAAATGGAACCTAAAATTAAAGAAACTAATTCAGAAAAAAAAAATGAAACCGATAAAAATAATTGAGAAATGAAACCGAACAAACTAATTTTTTATGTTTTCAATATTTACTTATAAAATGAAAAACGTTTCTAATTTTCTTAGAAACGAGCCCTTATCAAACACTTATGTTTCTTAAAAATGAAAACAAAAATAGGAAACATGGCCTATATTTTGTTCTGTTTTCAATAATTTCTTGTAAATTGAAAAAAAAAAAAACTATCTTTTTTCCTAATGGTTACTTATAAAAAAGTTCTAAATTTTTTATTGAATAGGAAATGTTTATTGAATTTTAGTTTAAAAAAAGTTCTAAATTTCTCGCCTTATAACCTACTTAAAAATCCTAGTCAAAGTTTTTTCTAAACAAGTTGTTCACCCTTGTAAGCATAAAATTAAGCAAGGATGTGATCTCAAAAAAATTATACTTGCGTTAACACAATACGAATGCAGAAGCCATAAAGAAGATACAAACTAAGGATGAACAAAAAGAGGGATACCAACAAAATACCAAGTCAATCCATAAATTCTAGTTGTCACTACACATATCAACTAACAAAACAGTTAAATCTAAAAGTTTCAAGGAATTCAAACCTGTTCATCTTTAGAATCCATTAATTTCTGTTTATACAACTCCAACAATCCAGGAACCTGCTCCTTATGAGGGTTGATCATTTTTTCTATGAAACAGTTTTCAGAAGACTTAAAAAACAAAGAAAAATTGGCGTACTTCTTAATCAAACCCTTTGACAGCAAAACTTGATAAACATGGCCTCTAGGCAAAAGCCTCTTCTTCAAACTAAGAAGCGTAATTTTTATAGCATTTTTACCTTTTTAATGCATCAATAAATTTATAATTAAGCAACCATTTTCTTTTTTGTTTCTATTGCCTTGTAACCTACCTTTTACTGAAAACCTAGTCAAAGTTTTTTCTAATTAAAAATTTGTTCACCCTTGTAAGCATAAAATAAACAAGGATGTGATCTCAAAAAAATTATATTTACGTTAACACAATACGAATGCAGAAGCCGTAAAGGAGATGCAAACCAAGAATGGACAAAAATAGGGATACCAACTCAATCTACTACACATATCAACTAACAAGACAGTTTAGTTATTAAAATTTCAAGGAGATCGAACCTGTTCATCTACTAGAATCTATTAACTTCTTCTCATACAACTCCAACAATCCAGGAATCTGCTCCTTATGAGGGTTGATGATTTTTTCTATGAAATGCTTTTCAGGAGACTTCAACATGAAAGGAAGATTCTGGTGCTTTTTAATCAAACCCTTTGACAGCAAAACTTCATAAACATGGCCTCTAGGCAAAAGCCTCTTCTTCAAACTAAGTTGAAGTAAAATTGGTCTTTCAGCAAGGAAAGATGATTCGTATTCCATTTTATTGACAAGAAAATCCATTGCATTATTAATCTTATCCACAGAAAATGTCATACACCGTGGATGCTTTCTAAAAGCTACACGGATCTCTTCTTCAGATAATCCCCATTTCCTATAAACTTCAACCTTCTTATCCCATGTAGATTTGGTCATTGATCGCAGACAAAAAACAGCATCAACAAAATGCAATTGTTGAGTGTTGAATCCAATTTCCTTAACTCTCTCTACAGTCTCCTTGAATTGGATGGAATTTGTCAAGAACACTCTAGGCTGGTACTGAAGATATTTTAAAATATTTGAATCCGGCACTCCAATTTGTTTCAGAATTTCAATATTGGGACCAAGACAAATTCGAAGATCCTTAGAGAGAATACTCACAGAATGTTTTATGGTAGCCAGAGTCTTCTCCTCACTTCCAAGCACGGCTTGAAGGTAATTAAAGGCTGGAATAATTCGTTCGTTTAAACTTTTTGATAAAACCCAAGGATCGGAACGTAATATTTCGAAAATCTCTGAGGAAGAATGAGCTTTAGATTGAAAAAACAACAATTTGGGCAACAGGGTTTTCTCGGGGTTAGAAGAAAGAATTGGAGGATACCTGTTGGCAAGGTAAGAGATTTGTGATTCAGAGAATCCATGATTCGCAAGTAAATCAATTGCAGCCTTCCCTTTGTTATTGAGCTGAACAGCATTAGAAGGCAACGAAGCAGATTTCGGAGATGATACAATCTCAGAAGAGGTGGATAGGCATGTTGCGGAAAATCCGTGAGAAGAGACTGAGGATGGAGATCTAAGAAGAAGGAGTCTGCGAAAGAAGTTAGACATGAGTGCAAGAAGTGGGAGGAGAAGGAAGAGTGAGGTGTTGGTACCTTGTTGAGAAGAAGAATGAGAGAAGAGAGAAGAGAAAAGGGCAGGGCGGCGGCGCGCGGAGGTTAGGGATTTTGATGGGAAATCGTCGAAAATAGCTTTATATATATATATATATAATGGGCAAAATCAATCAAATTGAAAATTTGTAAATATATATAACATCATAGTTCATTGGTGAATTTATGCAATCTTCCATATTTATATTTAAGTTTTGTTTAACCTAAGGAAGAAAACTTTTTATCTTCAACATATATATATTTTTATAACGATATATAATAATGACAAATTTTTCGCGTTTTTGTTTCCATATTTATTAACTGTCATAGAATGTTAGGTTAAATTTTTTTTCTTTTTTTCTTTTCTTTTCTTTTTCCTTTTTCTTTTTCCTTTTTCTTTCTTTTCCCTATTTCCTTCTTCCTCCCCGTGCGTCCTTCCCCTTCTCCCCAGCCGCAACCGCCGCGCCTCTTCTCCTTCCTCCCGTACGCCGCGACGACTCCACCGTCTCCTTCTCCCTTCCCTTCCGTTTCCTTCCCGCCGCAGCCCAGCCGCAACCAGTCGTCTTTCTCTTCCGTTTTCTTTCCGTCGCAGCCCAGCCGTAGCCCGCGATCTGCCGTCTCCATCTCCGGCTCGCGAAGCAACCTTGCAGCAGTCATCCCGCATGCCGATCTGCCGTCTCCATCGCCGGTTCTGTCTTCGTCGAAGCCCGAGCCGCCGTGTGAACCAGTAACCGCCACGTTCGCCGCTCACAACCGCCGTAAAGCCAGCCGCGCAACCTTCGTTCCAACCGCTGCACTGCCGCGCGATTCTCCGGCCACGTCTTCTTTAGCCGACCGCTGACCGACCCACACTTAGGATTTTGCTGCGAGTTCGACAGTCGTGCGTTGAGTGTTGGGAGTAACCTTGGGCTCCCTTAAATTCACAACCAAATTGTGAATTGTTGAGGGTTCAGTTCGCCAATATTTCGGATTTGATTCATTGGATTTAGTCGATTGAAGAATTTGCATAGAAATCGAGGTAAGGGATTTTCTACTGGACTCAATTGTGATTGTGAACTGTATGTGTGTTGAATGTATACTGTGGTTTGACTGAAAATATATATGAATGCATGTGAATTGAAGTAGACATAACGTCGAATGTATATCGTGAATGTCATGGAAGATATATATAAGTGTGTGTATGTTGACAGGACAAAGATTGTAGATTGTGTTGGTATGAGATATAGATATGAACTTGTGATTCTCGTTTAGATTGGGTGTACGATTACGCTAAAGTATGATTGGGTTAATAAGGATTGGCCTGTTTCTTGTTTGTTGTTTTTTCTTAGTAATGGTAGTGTGTGAAAGGGAATTTGATAACTCTATATATTGTTTAATTATGGTTTTGAATTCTGTTTTGTGTCTTTAAAAGGACGTTGAACTTCAAAATCGTTTTAATAGGGTCCTTGAACTTTGATTTTTTCTTTAGGGGAAGGGGTGTGTAAGGGATTTTGATTTTAGTCATTGAATGCCAGTGTGTAGCGCCCACCTCCAGGTGACGGATTTTCAGCAGCCACCGTCGCCCTCTTCCAATTTTGTTTTCGACAACCCTCTCTATTCTATGTTGCTGTTTCCAATGGGGTTGTATTATCTTCTGGAGTATACATGTTGGATTTGTTGTAGATGTAGCCATGGTTTCCTCCTTCGTTGCTTATTCTTAACTTCATGTAACTTATAGCCATCTAATTCGTTTCTTCTTCCTATTTTTTCTCCTCTTCTAATGGCATCTTTCATTCTCTACATCCAACTTGCGCAACCGTGATATATTCTCCAAGGTAAGTATCTCTTTAATGGACGTCAAAAGACTGCATCTTGAAAAATGATTTCATCCAAGATATATTCATATGGGCTTTTTTATTCCTTTGAAAGAATGTCATTCATATATTACACATCCTTATACCTGAGTTTACAAGGTTGTTATAGTACTTTCGCGTTTCATGAGTGAAAAGATAGAATCAAGTTGCGGAATTACGTTCATTTTTAGAGCTCTTAAGTGATTGAAGATAGTTGATGTATATTTATTTTCTCAAAAGTCACATTTTTTGCAAGTTTGGTTTACTTTGGATTTATTAAAGATAATACCAGTTCACTTATTGATTCCATTCATTCCCGAAAAAATTCTTTAAAAAAATTTAGTTTAACACCAAGAATCGCTTTGAGGATTTATCTCCTTAAGGGTTGTCGGAACCATATACTGAACATCTACAATACGTTTGATCATAGTTAACTTTACAATGATCTAGTTGATAGTCTTCCTATTTGTTGAGCTTCTCTTTTAGATTGAAGGAAAGGGAAAGACTTGGCTAGGTTGTGGCAAGCAAACTTCTTCGCTATTATGTGGAGAAATTTAGAGGGGAGGCTAGGGAGTTAGAGAGTTTTTTTGGAAAAAAAAAAAGAGACGGGACTTTACATTAAGAGAATGAAAAAAAAGACCAATGTTCAAAGAAGTGAAAAAGAGCAACATAGCACAAAAAAAAGACATAGGAACATAATGCAAAAAGTAAGCTAGAGAGGTGATAAGGATAATTAGTATATTTTAGTTAATTGGTTAATTGTCTTATTTTCCTGTAAGGCTATAGATAGCCAATTTAGAGTGTATTTGAACCTCTTGAATATCTTTCCAATATAGAACGTTGTTCTTGGAGAGCTTTTTCTCATCTCTAAGGAATGAGATTTCTCTTGTTCCAGAATGGATTTGGCATGGTACTCCAACCTGCTGCATCAAGAGGTTTAATTATTCAGTTTGGGCATTGATCACTAGGACTTTTTGTAATTGTGATAATGATCTTGTTCTTTTTTATTAGATTGTTTTATGTGATTAGTCATTGACTCCTTTTTATGAGTATTACGTCTTTTTTTTGTTTTTCTTATTGCAATTTGGTTTTGGTATTTCTGTTGTATGTCTTTTTATTATTATTATTTGCAATTTGGTTTTGGTATTTCTGTTATGAATAGAGTTTTGTTTGCCCTTGGTTCTTTTATTTTTTCAATAAACGTTCGGTTGCTTAAATAAAATGGTTCTCTGGACAGAAGTGAATTGTGAGTTTACTGAATTTGGTAAATTTAGAAGCATTCCTCTGTGCATCCTCTAGTAGATTTTGGATTTTCCTCTTCCACTGTAATGGAATTGGACCGAGAAAAGTTAATGTGTTCCAGTTATTTTACGGTGCTGGCACTTACATGTTTGGAATTGATGATGAACGAATAATTGATGCTACAAGGGCTGGAAGCATTGCTCATCTGATCAACCACTCTTTCGAAGTATGTATTACTTTAACAATTGATTTACTTTTTATTTTTTCCTTTTATGTTAATGTTCTTTATCCTCATGAGATGACTCATTAAATTATGTGTCAATAGAATTATCTTATATCATAGTGCTCTATGGAGATGAATGCAAGTTAGCTAAATTTTTCCTTAGATGCTTGAAAGTTAGAAGAGAAATTTAACTCCGGTTTTTCTCTCATGGACTAAGCTATCTTATTCTTACACAGTAACTGTTGCTCCTCACAGAAGTGTTCAAGGATAAATAAAGGTTCATATTAGAAGTGGACGTCCATTAGTTTTGGTATGTATGTAAATTATTTTAAATCTAAGTATCTGATTTCCTAATAGTTGAAAACCTTAGTTTATTGACAAGAAATCAAATGGTTACTTCTGAAGTTGGTTGATTGTATTTGGTTATGTCTACTAATGAGAATGACTTTACCTTAAGGGGATAGACTTTAGTTTTGGTATCTCCAATTGAGAATTTAGCCATTGTGCTTACTCTTTATGGAGTATCTAAAGACAAGAAATCGACACTCCAATGCTATGAAAATTTTCCTATAAGGTAACATTTATAGTCTCATGTTCATTTGGTATGTTATTTTATTTGCTTACTTTGTAATACTATTCTATTTTAGAGCTATTTAGTCAATTGATTGTAAATTTTGACTACAGCTGATGATATGTGGGGAAGATATTCATAGTTCATCTTTATTGGCGATGATTGCATAATACAAACTGTTTAACTCTAAGGATTACAAATTGTCGTACATGTATTGTCGTAGGCTGTTTTGTTCTAAGGACTAGGAACAACCCAAGAAGTTGTTCAATTTGCAGTGGCCATTTGGTAAATGTGTGAAATAGTTTTATGCAATGCTTGAATTTCCTTCATTTTTAACACATTTCATGCTTTCATTACGATGGAGCCTAGGAATGGAAGAAGAAAAAGAGACTTCAAGTTTCTATTTTGTTTCTATTTCAAGGACATGATTCCTAGACTTAAAAGTTAAAGTTCTTAGTTTTAATGTTATTCTCATTTTGTTTGTAGATTTTAAAGAGTTGAAGATAACAATCGATGAGACATTGAGCTTTGAGTTATGTGAGAGTTCTTTTTTAACTGAGGTAACTCTCTCTCCCTTGTTTCTTAATTCTCTCCCTTTGCTTTCCAAATTGCCTCTCAGGCCATCTTGCCATTGTGAAATACTATTTGAATGTGAGTTTATTGGAAGTTTAATAGGTAACTGCTTAGATTCTTCTGCTAAAGTTCAAAATGTCCACACCTCCCAAGGAATAACTCACGGTAACACTCTTATCTCCATTTCTATATATGAGTCTTTGACCCTTTTCTTTTCTTCTCTTATCATTTATGTTTTTCCTCTCTTTTGGCCTTATGGTTTCTGGGTTTTCCTTGATTTTTCATTGCTTTGATCTTCTGCTTGGTTTGGTTATTTGGAATTGTTGGTTGATCCTACTGTTTTCTGTTGTTTTCTTTTTCCCCTCTTTTCTTTCTGGTTTTAGCAAATTTGAACTCAGACTGCTAGTTTTTATGATGTGTATCGGTTGAAGTTTCAAGTTGTTTATTCTGTTTGGAAATAAAAAAAAGATCTAGAGAGACAAATGTAGTTTATTAAAGTCAATAGAGTTAATTATTTTAAAACTAGTACATGTTTGAATTCAATATTATTACATGCTTCTTGTTTTTTCTAGTTTTAAGTAGCATATGAGATTTTGTCAATGTTTGGGTATAATAATCTAGTTTTTAATGAGATTTTGTGAATGAAGGATTCTGAGTACCCTTTCATTTTTTGGACTTCCCCATTGTAGTTCTCACTCACCTTAGTTTCTCCATTCCCACCATTTGATTGGAGATTTTTTTTGTTATTACTCCTTATAGGTTTCTTAGGAAGAGTTCGATATATATGTGACTGGCTCATGAAATTATGGTATTTGGTGCCATACTGCATTGGGATATGAATCTTCTTGCAATCAAATAACTACAGAAGGTGATTATTTGCTTGTGTCCTTGGTTCACTACCTTTGAATGTTTAATATATGGATTGGGGATTAGAAATGTATGTTTTTGCAATGTGCTGTCTAATTGGTTTTTGTAATTCAGAACTGCGGTCTTCCAAAATATGGACAGCTTTGTCCTCATGGTCTTCTCTTTTCATTTCATGGAATCAAGTGTTGAAGTTCTTGTTTGTGTTCTGTATTTTATTGAGACGTTGATTTAGTTATTCATTGACTGTACGTATGTGTTATGGATTCTTTGTAGGTTCAACTGGAGTCGACAAGTTCATGAGTTTTGTTTCAAATATCATTTCCAGAAACGAACATTCTCGGTTGGTCCAGTCAAATATATTCGAATGCTATTTAAGATATTTTTTGTATTTCGTACATGTGGATTACTGAAACTTGTATTAAGATGTACAAATATTATAAATCGTATTATAGTGTATATATATTAAAGTGTTGGCTATTTTCTTGTACATTGGTGTGAAACTTGTATAATTTCAAATTTGTCATTCTCAGCTACATTATTGTCATTCTAATGGTTCGTGTAATGGTGGAGCTGCATGGAGAACAGAATAAAACTATAGGAAATTGAGAAATGTGATAGTTAATAGTTGTTGTAAATTGGAGAACGATGACAGTTATTTAACAAAATAAATTGTCACGATTGCTCTATATGTGACAGGAATAACATGTCGTCATAAGATAAACAATGACAATTTTTTTTAAAAAAAAAACTGTCACGATTGCATTATATTTGACTGGAAAAAAATGTTGTCAATGGCAAAACAATGACATTTAATGTTATCGAAAAACTGTCACGATTGCACAATCGTTGACTGGAAAAAAATGTCGCCAATAACTAAACAATGACATTTTTACAAAAAAAAACTGTCGCGAAAAACATATTCATGACAATTAATACATGTCACGATAATAGAATTCGTGACAATTATTTAACTGTCGTTAATAAAGAAATGATGATAGTTATTGAATGTCATAAAATAAATTATGACAGTTATTGAATGTCGTTGAATGTTGATTAACGACATTTATTTCATGTCATAAAACAACCTATTGCGACAGTTTTCAAAAACTGTCGTCGAAGGCCTTTTCATGACTCCCGCTTCTATGATTGAAAATAACTGTCGCGAAATCCGTTCACGACAGTAAATAACTGTCGTCGTAGCCCACTTTTGTACTAGTGTGTGGATGTAGAATCATAAATAGCAAAATATTAAAATTATTTACAAATTAAAGCATAATCTAATTTAAGTTTTTGTTTTATATACTTTTATAAATAATTTTATTTATGTTTGTTAACAAGTTCCAATTTAATATAACAACTAATAAATAATACTTGACAATCACAATATTAAAAAAGAAACTGACAGTAAATTCTTCAATTTTATTTTTTCCTTTTTTGCATTGTAACCTTCTTTTTACGTAGGAATAAACCAAAGTTAAAATTTGGAACTCTTTTATGTATGTGTGTATATTCTAGAAAAGTTGATCATCCTTCATGGAATAAATTTTATCTTTGTAAGCATTTTGGATTAAACAAAATTTTAATAACAGCACATCAAATAATATCTCTCGACTCCTTTTAGATTTAGAAAATAAAAAATTAATTCGTTAAAGATATATCATTGTATTGGTTTAAAATTTGTAATCTTTGATTCAAAATTCAAAACTTTTCAAGACCCAACTGATGGAAGTATCAAATTTCGAAATAATAATATAACTCCAACAATGTAAAAGAAAAGAGAAAAATAAATATTAACAAATGTAAATAACACATAAAAAATTATATTTCATTCAGGGTGAATAAAGCTAATGAAACTACAGTTCTAGCAAAGAAAATTATGTGTATATAAAAAAAACAATGGATATAAGAGTAATTGGGGAGTGCAGCAGAGACATCTCACCAGTCAGTTTTGATCGAAGGTGGGTTGAAGTTGCTTACACAAACCAAAATAAGTGAAATAAACAAGACGGTCCTTGGCTCCAGTTCTATGAATCTTTGTTTGAGTGCAGAAGTGTTTGAGTTGTGTGAGCTTCAAACGTCCAAGAAAATTTCCCAATAACAAGAACAACCAATTGATTTTATTATCATTTCCTGCAGGTATGATTGGCTCTACACATTTTTCTTTATTGCAAAACTTGCAGTTTAGTAGAGTAGGGTTTGTCCAACAATTTGGAGCTCTATCATGCATGTTACATTTTTCTCTTTCAATGAACTTTATCATCTCTTCAAACTTACTCATTAAGTCATACTCTATCTCATCCTTTCTTTTACATCTTTTGCATTTCACTTCCCCTTTGATTGTGCGTATGTTGTTTGCTTGAAGATACTCGAGTTTGTGGATTATGGCTCCCTGCTCTGTCGACCACGGATACGGTGGCTCGATCCTACTAGTGTCTGCTTGTTTTCTAGTTCGTTTTGGTCTCGGGAGTTCTTCGTTTGGTTCGTTTTGAGTTCGTTTTGTTGGCCGGATTTCTTCGTCTGCTTCGTTTTGAGTTTGTTGTGTTGACGGTGGTTGTAGCCTATCAGGTGGCAGAAGATCAGGAGATTGCGATGGTAGAAGGAGAGAGGATGGAGGGTCGGCTGCAGTTGAAGGAAGGGGAGAAAACTCTAGTGGTCGATGTTGTGGAGGCGGAGGATGAGGACGAGGAGGGTGCAACGACAAATGGAGTGATAGTGGTGGAGTAAGAGACTGCGTTGGCAAACGGAGAGAGAGTAAAGTCTGAGGTGAGGGAGGAGGAGACTGAAACGGAGGACGGAGAGAGAGCCATTGGGAAATGCATTGGTCACCACTTTCATCATTCTCCATTATTATTATTGTTATTAGATAAGAGTTCTAATCATGAAAATATGAGAAAACAGTTGGTTCTATTTATAGAACTAAAATATAGAAAATCCCAAAAGAAATAGGAATCATAAATTATTATAAATAAGACTAAGATCTTTTATCTTTTATCTTTTATCTTTTAACAAATAATTTAAACAACAAAATCTTTGTATCAAACACTTAATTCAAATCCTTTCTTTTCAATTCAAAAATGATTTTCGATAAACTCTTTTAAAGAATATAATAAAAACAATACTTAAGTATTTCCAATTTTATCTTATAATTTGTCATCTATTACCTTATACTTTTTTTAAAAAAATTGTTATCTATGATGGTCCTATGCTAAGCAAAAAAAAAAAAAAAAGGTCTCAACTTCATTTCTGTTCAATTTCTTGCTGCTTTTATCTTTTACAGTCTTCCATAATCATGAACTTCCACTCAGTTTTAGATTAGCTTTGTTTCGATTGTAACTTAGCTGCATGAAACAGTCCTGAATTTCACGGACCATGAAGTCGACTTGGGGCTATTTGGCAGATTGGAATTTAATCAAAATTAATAAAATTGATGGATATTAAAAATATTTATGATCCTCTATAGATATAAACCATTAGAATCAAAATCTTCAAATTCAAGTAATAGAAATTGTTGTAAAGGAGTTCATGTAAGAGAGCTGAGCACAAAAAGAGGACTTTTTAAAATAACACCCACTAAACAAATAACTAAAATATATAATTGAATTAATTTAAACAATTAAAAGGATTATAATTAAATAACGTATTTATTTTAATCAATTACTCTATGAAATTAATAGTATTGTTTTTTTTCTCCACATTTTTAAATACAAAGGTTGAAAACCTTCCTGATGAGAATTGTTTGAAGTTCGTAAGAAATAATCAATACGTCACACTCTTAATTTACAAATAATAAATTTTAATATCAAAATAGTTAATTAAATTAGTTATATCACATATATATATTCTAAAATACGTAACTTTGAAATAAAAATATCAAAAAAATTTAATTAATATCTTCTTAGTTTGGTGAAAAGTTAAATGCAGTTCTTAATTATAATTTTTTTTAAATTTAATTAGTTCCTTAAACATGTGTTTTAATATTTTTTCAATTTTTTTTTTTTGACAACTTTTATGAAAAACAAATAAACTAAAAAATTCAAACCTTTTAGAAATTCTAATTCAAGTTAGGAGAAGTGGGGGATAAAATTAAGTTGTGCAAAAAAAAAAAAAAAACGATTAAGTACTGCCCTTGATTTTGACTAAAATATAATAGTATATTTCATCTCTTTATTCCTTCTAATTTATTATTTTTCACTTGTTTTCTTCTTCTTCCTTGTTCTTTTCTTTTCTTTTTGTTCAGCCATTCTTTTCTTCCATCTCTTTTTTGACAAAAATCAACCATGTTTCTTGAGAAGAGGAAACAGAATTAGCACAAAATCTTGAGGAAGATGGGTATCACAATGACTAAGACTAAAACTTCATGAAGCTCACTCGAGGGGAAAGAGCTCCATCAACAATCAGATAACAATCTGGTGACACAATATCGACCTCTGTTGAAGCAATTGTTGAACCTTTTTGTCATAAAAAAATAGAGCTTTCTAGATTCTATAATTCTCTCAATCCTCTTTTTTCTTTTTAGTTGAATACTAGTTGGGCTTCTTTTAAGACAAAGATTACCTGAAAAAACCACCACCGGATCGGTTTAACATTTACAAATATAGGAAGAAAGAATCGGTAACCCTTAATTGAGACATCAATTTACATGTCAAGTTTAGTTGAATGGAATTGGCATGCCTTTCAGAAATTTTAGTTAAAAACCTTACAAAGCTTAAATTAAACAAGGATGCGATCTCAAAAATATTATATCAGTGGTAATAATAGCACATCAAAGAATTGAAATTAGTTGACCCTTATGAGCATAAATGAAAGTGGAGTTGGGTTAAAAAGAACCAACTGATGGAAATACCAAATTTCCCATCATAAAGAGCTGAAATAATGCAAACTCCGTCAATGTTGAGCAAAGGGACCGTATCCAGAAAAGTGGTAATTTTAGTTGTCACTACACATATCAACCAACAAAAAACAGTTAGATATTAAAATTTCAAGGAGATCGAACCTGTTCATCTTCTAAATCCATTAATTTCTGTTCATACAACTCCAACAACCCAGGAATCTGCTCCTTATGAGGGCTGATGTATTTTTCTATGAAACGCTTTTCAGAAGAGTTAAACAACGTAGTAAAATTCGCGTGCTTCTTAACCAAACCCTTTGACACCAAAGCTTGATAAACGTAGCCTCTAGGAATAATCCTCTTCTTCAAACTAAGTGAAATTAAAAGTGGTCTTCTAGCAACAAAAAATGGTTCACATCCAATTTTGTTGACAAAAAAACCCATTACATCGTTAATCTTATCCTCAGAAGCTCTCATGCCCCATGGATTCTTTCTAAAAGAAAAACGGATCTCTTCTTCAGACAATCCCCATTTCCTATAAACTTCTAACTTCTTATCCCATGTAGATTTGGTCATTGATCGCAGAGCAAAAACAGCAACAACAAATTGCAATCGTTGAGGGTTGAATCCCATTTCCGTAACTCTCTCTACAGCTTCCTTGAATCGGATGGAACTTGTCAAGAACATTTTAGGCTGCCGCTGAAGATAACTTGAAATATTTGAATCCGGCACTCCAATTTGTTTCAGAATTTCAATATTGGGACCAACTGAAGTTCGAAGATCCCAACCGAGAATACCCGGAAAGCGCTTTATAGCAGTGAGAGTCTTCTCCTCACTTCCAAGCACGGCTTGAATGTAATCAAAGGATGGAATAATTCGTTTGTTTAAACTTCCTGTTAAAACACAAGGAACTGAACATACGAATTTGACAATTTCTGGGGAAGAAAGACCTTTAGATTGAAAAAACAACAATTTGGGCGATAGGATTTTCTCGGTGTTCATAGAAAAAATTTTAGGATACCTCTTGGCAAGGTCGGAGATTTGTGATTCAGAGAATCCATGATTCGCAAGTAACCCAATCACAGCCTTCGAATTATTATTGAGCTGAACAGGATTAGAAGGCAATGAAGCAGATTTCGGAGATGATACAATCTCAGAAGAGGTGCATAAGTATCTGAGAGATTTCAATGGACTGTCGGAAAATCCGTGAGAAAAAGCTGAGGATGGAGATCTAAGTAGAAGGATTGTGCGAAACACGTTAGACATGAGTGTAAGAAGTGGGAGGAGAAGGAAGACTGACCTGTTGGTTTCTTGTTGAGAAGAAGAATGGGAGAAACTAGAAATGCCTCACAAGAGGATGAAGCAATGAAAGAAGAGAAAAGAAAAATGGGGGGCGGGGGAGCATCGGCGATGAGCGGAGGGGGAGAGTAGGAGAGAGCAAAGAAAATAAGAAAAGGAAAGAAAGAGGGGTTAGGGCTTTTGAAGGGAAATAGTCCAAAATAGCTTTTTATGTAAATTTTAAGAAATAGCACTCTTTTTATTTTATATTTTAAAAGTAACACTGTTTCAAAAAACTAATAATTTAGTTATTCTTATCAAATTTTTATTTTATATTTTAAAAGTAACACTGTTTCAAAAAACTAATAATTTAGTTATTCTTATCAAATTTTAAAAAACTTTATGAAGGATTTATCTCGGTCTCTCTCGACTGAGTGCATCACCAAGATAGTGTACCTTTTATTAAAAATTTGAAAATGACATAATTGCAAAATAACATAATTGCTTTTTTTAAACTCGAGAACATCTCGAAGCAACTTTAGCCTGATGTCATATTACATAAATTTCTTAGCTTAGAACGGACAACTTTGGTTCATGATCAATCACAAATTTGACCGGAGAGGAGTTAACCTCAATTTCTAAATCATTTAAGTTACATGATTTCAACATATATATATTATTTTTGTCATTCTCATTAGAAGTTCTTTAGCACACCACACTGAAAGTCGTTTAAATTGTAGGAGCAAAATCGTTCACAGTTGAAAATGAGCAAAATGTTTGGAATTTAGTGTTTTCGGATAATATATAACATTCGAAACACCATGGGTATTTTGGTCATTTATATATCACTTTGTTTTAAAAATTTTAATAAAAGACGCACTATCTCAGTGTCGCAATTGGTCGAGAGAGATCGAGAAATTTCTTTCAAATTTGAAAAGAATCTCAAGGTAGATCTCGATCTAAAATTATGCTATTTTTAAAATATAAAACTAAAAAAGTGCTGATTTTGTCAATTTCCTATATATATATATTCCTTTTAAAATTATCCCCCTCTTTTGAAATCTCAGTAAAAAAAGTTCAAAAATAATGTTCTTTTTTTAAAAAAAAAACTATGATAAGAAGCATATACCTAAAAACGATAAGACATATAAGAGTGAAGCTAAAACTATCTAAATGAAGAATTTCTTTACCACTTCACTAGCATATATTATTTATTAACTTCAAATACTTAAATGGGTCTACCACACATTTCATTAACTAAAATTTCATAAATCTGTGAAAGAAACTCAAATTTTAAATATAAAAACTACATCATCAAAATAGTTATATAACGTTAAAAACCTTATAAAGCTTAAATTAAACAAGGAAGGACATCAAAGAATTGAAATTAGTCATATGATGCTAAAAGCCTTATGAGCATAAATGAAATGTGAAGTTGGGTTAAAAAGACCCAACTGATGGAAGTACCAAATTTGCCATCATAAAGAAGCTGAAATAATGCAAACTCCAACAATGTTGAGCAAAGGGACAATATCCAAATATGAGGCAAAGCGGTTCTAAAGAAGTCATTATTTAGTTAGCAATCTAAAAACTGATTATGTAGAAACACATTCTCTTTAACATATATAAATTTTAGTTGCTACTTTGTCACTACACATTTCAACTAATAACAAACAGTTTAATTATTAACATTTCAAGAACATCGAACCTGTTCATCTTCTAGACTCCACTAATTTCTGCTCATACAACTCCAACAATCCAGGAATCTGCTCCTTATGAAGGTTGATGTATTTTTCTATGAAACGCTTTTCAGAAGAGCAAAACAACGAAGTAAAATTCGCGTTTTTAATCAATCCCTTTGACACCAAAACTTGATAAACATGGCCTCTAGGCAAAAGCCTCTTCTTCATACTAAGTGAAACTAAGATTGGTCTTGTAGCAGCGAAAGATGATTTGCATCCCATTTTGTTGACAAAAAAATCCATTGCACCATTAATCTTATCCTCAGAACCCATCATACACCATGGATGCCTTCTAAAAGCAGAACAGATCTGTTCTTCAGACAATCCCCATTTCCTATAAACTTCAACCTTCTTATCCCATGTAGATTTGGTCATTGCTCGCAGAGCAAAAACAGCAACAAGAAACTGCAATTGTTGACGGTTGAATCCCATTTCCGTAACTCTCTCTACTATCTCCTTGAATCGGATGGGGTTTATCAAGAAAGTTCTAGGCTGGTACTGAAGATATTTTAAAATATTTGAATCGGGCACTCCAATTTGTTTCAGAATTTCAATATTGGGACCAACTGAAATTCGAAGATCCTTCACGAGAACACCCGCAAAGCGCTTTATGGCATTGAGAGTCTTCTCCTCAGTTCCAAGCACGGCTTGAATATAATCAAAGGCTGGAATAATTCGTTTGTTTAAACTTCCTGTAAAAAAATTAGGAACTGTACATACTATTTTGACAACCTCTGGGGAAGAAAGCCCTTTAGATTGAAGAAACAACAATTTGGGCAATAGAATTTTCTCGGGGTTCATAGAAAGAATTCTAGGAAACCTCATGGCAAGGTCAGAGATTTGTGATTGAGAGAATCCCTGATTCTCAAGTAACGCAATTAGAGCCTTCCCATTATTCTCGAGCTGAACAGCATTAGAAGACAACGAAGCAGATTTGGGAGATGATACAATCTCAGAAGAGGTGGATAAGTATCTGAGAGATTTGAACGGACTTTGGGAAAATCCGTGAGAAAAGAGTGAGGATGGAGATCTAAGTAGAAGGATTGTGCGAAAGAAGTTAGACATGAGTGTAAGAAGTGGGAGGAGAAGGAAGACAGACCTGTTGGTTCCTTGTTGAGAAGAAGAATGGGAGAAACTAGCAATGCCTCACAAGAGGATGAAGCTATGAGAGAAGAGAAAAGAAAAATTGGCGACGGCGGGGTATCGGCGATCGGCAGAGTGGGAGAGTGAGAGAGTGAGAGAGTGAGAGAGAACAAAGAAAATGAGAAAATGAAGGAAGGAAGGGGTTTAGGGTTTTTGAAGGGAAATGGTCGAAAGTAGATTTTTTTAAAACCAACCCGTTTCTGAATACTCGATAGAAAAAAACAAAAGACAAAGTTGAAGTCTAATGGGAAAGAAAGTTTTGGACACCAAATTTTAAAAGGAAGAGTTTTGGGACAAATGTACATGTAGATGTTTAAATTACCCTTTAGTTTTAAAAAAAAACCTCTAAAATATTGAACGCAATTTCTTTCTCATGCAACACATACTATTCCACGCTGGTGAACTCTCACAGGTGACTCCATTTAAAATTTGGTCTCCAAAACTCTAGTCCAAACCAGCTACCATCTAGAGTTGTAAATGGTCAAAAACCAAACCATGTGACTTTAACTGAGGTTTGAAGGAAAATCTCTGTGCTAAATCAGTGTATTTAATGATGTTTTGAGTTTAATGGAGAATGGACTTGAGTTTTGAGTTCTCTCAGCTGGAATGAAGAATCAAAACTTAACAAATTGTTCATTTTCTTAAAAAAAAATCCATCATTAAGAAAAAAACCACACTGATAAAGTTGAAAAAATCTTGAAATGAGGCAAATAAAAGTTGAAATAACTAAGAAAGAAAAGTTTTTGAAACAACAATTAGATTGTTAAAATTGAGATTCAAATTATAATTTATACACCACAAGTATATACATGAGATTCGACCGCTTTGGACTTCTAAGATCAACATGCTACCGAACATGGATTAAAGAAGTGTTTGTTCACAAAAATCCGAATAAGGTACAACCATCTTTCTTACAAGCATTTCATCAAACACATTATGGGCGTAACTTGGAATTTTCCGTTGTTCGTCACATTACAACCAACTAAATACACGAATTAAGGATTTCAGTATATGAAGAAACCAATTATGCAACACCCATTAACTAACTGTTAAAATTAATTGCAATAACAAAACAAAAATTCTAAAATACAAGAAAAGAAAAGAAGAAAAAATAACCTGGTGTCAATTATTGAAAGAGTGGCCGGAAGTTGAAGGTGTGTGTGAACGCTGGGTGCTAAGTCACTGGGCGTGATGGATGGGTCACCATGGGCGTTCGGGTGGTAGGGGCTTCATGGAGACTTTCTTTGTTCCTGAAAGATGGAAAGTGAAAAACTAGAGGAGGAGTTGTTCTCTTTTTTTTAAAAAAAAAACGTCTTCAAGAAATGTTCGGATGTGAAAAATATTTTGAAAATTCGCCTACTTTTCATAAAAATTCTTGACATTTGCAAAACGTAAAGAAAATACATATTATTTGACGTTTTTAAATGTCAAGAAAAGTTCTAGCATTAAATTTTTTTCAAAAGATTACCCATATCCGCCTTTTCATAAAATCAGTGATGTTATTGACCTTTTCATAAAATTTGGACATTTTACCTTTGAAATCACGAATTTTTTAATATTTTATTTCTAAAAACGGTCAAATATTTAAATCATAAACATTAAGAGAGTCTATTTTTTTCAAGTAGTATTGAAATTTTAAAACAAAAGCTCACAATCTCGATGTAGAGAGAAATTATGTAAAAACGATTTTTTAAAATTTGAGAAGAATCGCAATGTCGAGGGACAAAATAGATCGAGATAAACAAATTTAGTAGCTTTTGAAAATATATGTAAAAGTAAAAGTGTGCTACTCCTCACAAATTTTCCCAAAATTTTTCCATTTATTTTTAAGAGTTATCATAATGTAGTTTTGAAAAACATTATAAAAACAATTAAGTTAAAATAAATTATTTAAAATAACAAAGAAATATTTCATATTATTTTATCAGTTACGTCTCTTATTCTTTGTTAATAATTGCAATTAACCTCTTTTTTAATTAAGATAATTAGACATTCTAAAATTAACAAAGGAAAATCTCTTTCTTCTCTCCATCCATCTTCATCTTCTCTTCCTCTCCCTCTTTTATGAAAAACAAATAAACTAAACAATTCAAACCTTTTACAAAGCATAACCCTTCACAATATAGTATATTTCCTCGTCACAACGCTTGTTCTTCTCTCTTCCCTCTTTATTCTTTTTCTCTCGTTCTCTTCTTCTTCCCTGCTGTTTTCCCTTCTTTTCTTTTCTCTCTCATATTTTATTGCGTTTGAAATTGACCAAAATCTACCCAAAAAAATATATGATTGTTGGTTTAAAAATTGTTAATCTTTGATTCTAATACTTGTATATACATATATATCTATTTTAGATAGCAAAAAAGTGATAATGTAGAAACACAGACTCTTGAATGTATATAAATCTTAGTTCTCACTACACATATCAACTAACAAAACAGTTAAACATTAAAATTTCAAGGAGATCGAACCTGTTCATCTTCTAAATCCATTAATTTCTCTTTATACAACTCCAACAATTCAGGAATCTGCTCCTTATGAGGGTTGATGAATTTGTCTATGAAAAGGTTTGCAGAAGAGTTAAAAAACAAAGCAAAATGCGCGTACTTCTTAATCAAACACTTTGACACCAAAACTTGATAAACGTAGCCTCTAGGCAAAATCCTCTTCTTCAAACTATATGAAACTAAAGTTGGTGTTCTAGCAACCAAAAATGGTTCACATCCCATTTTGTTGACAAAAAAATCCATTGCACCATTAATCTTATCCTCAGAAGCACTCATACAACGTGGATTTTTTCTAAAAGCTAAACGGATCTCTTCTTCAGACAATCCCCATTTCCTATAACCTTCAACCTTCTCATCCCATGTAGATTTGGTCATTGATCGCAGAGCAAAAACAGCAACAACAAACTGCAATCGTTGAGGGTTGAATCCCATTTCCGTAACTCTCTCTACAGCCTTCTTGAATCGGATGGAACTTGTTAAGAACATTTTAGGCTGCCGCTGAAGATAACTTGAAATATTTGAATCCGGCACTCCAATTTGTTTCAGAATTTCAATATTGGGACCAACTGAAGTTCGAAGATCCCAACCGAGAATACCCGGAAAGCGCTTTATAGCAGTGAGAGTCTTCTCCTCACTTCCAAGCACGGCTTGAATGTAATCAAAGGATGGAATAATTCGTTTGTTTAAACTTCCTGTTAAAACACAGGGAACTGAACATACTAATTTGACAATCTCTGGGGAAGAAAGACCTTTAGATTGAAAAAACAACAATTTGGGCGATAGGATTTTCTCGGGGTTCATAGAAATAATTTGAGGATACCTCTTGGCAAGGTCAGAGATTTGTGATTCAGAGAATCCATGATTCGCAAGTAACCCAATTACAGCCTTCGAATTATTATTGAGCTGAACAGCATTAGAAGGCAACGAAGCAGATTTGGGAGATGATACAATCTCAGAAGAGGTGGATAAGTATCTGAGAGATTTGAACGGACTTTGGGAAAATCCGTGAGAAAAGAGTGAGGATGGAGATCTAAGTAGAAGGATTGTGCGAAAGAAGTTAGACATGAGTGTAAGAAGTGGGAGGAGAAGGAAGACAGACCTGTTGGTTCCTTGTTGAGAAGAAGAATGGGAGAAACTAGCAATGCCTCACAAGAGGATGAAGCTATGAGAGAACAGAATAGAAAAATGGGGGGCGGCGGGGCATCGGCGATGGGCGGAGTGGGAGACAGAGAGAGGGTTAGGGTTTTTGAAGGGAAATGGTCGAAAATAACTTTCTGAAAACTAATTAATAAAGGTGAAGCTAAAACTAGCAAAGTACACAGACTTTTTCTCTTTAATGAAATTAGCGTTGTACACTCTTCATGAATCTTACACCAACATTCATCTTGATTCCCTCTCAAATCAATTTGGTGCAATATCAAGACTTTGTAAAGCACAATCATTATTAAAATTATTTCCAAAATTATTTTTAAAAAAACATATGTGAAACACAAACAAATTTGGAAGAAATTTTATAAATCTTGACTGAGATTATTCATCTCCTCGAATCCATATTGATAAAATTGTCGAGTTCATCAAAGGAAACCACTTACGTTAACTTAAAATATAGTTTAACATCTAATTAGAACCGAAAACCAACTACATATTTTTCCATCCACCTCAGATTTTACCTAAACTATGGAATTGTTCAAAATAAATCACATTTACATATTTAAGCTTGAGAATGACTATGTTAAATTTTGGAAGCAAAAATCAGACAAATCTCTTCGATTTTGGGAGCAAACATGCAACATCTCATCCCGAATGAGTCCAGGATTTAAGGTTTTGAGAATATCTAATGTTTAAGCTTTCGAGAGTATTTTGGTCATTTGAGAATTTCATTTATTTTGAAATTTTAATATTTTCAATAAATAAAAAACTCACAATCCCATTGACATTCTAGACCTAGATGGATCAAAAAATTATTTTAACACAATTTTTTTCAATTTGAGAAGAATCTCAATGTCGAGGTTAGCTTAATAAACCTAGAAAAACAAATTTACATTTTTTTAAGTGTACTATTTTTGAAATGTAAAACTAAATGTGTGGTAGTTCCCGACATTTTTCAATTTAATTTCTTTTAAGAGTTATCAAAATTATTTGAAAAAGATTATAAAAACAATAAGTTCAAATAAATTATTTAAAATGACAAATAAATAGTTCATATTATTTCACTTTTTAACCACTCCTAAACTAATTACAATTATATTCTTAAACTTCGGATTTGATGAATTATTCCTCTTATATTTTATCAAATATTTTAAAATTAACAAATCAAAATTTCATCTCAAATCTCTTTCTACTCCCTCAACCTTTCCTCTCGCATCTTCCTCTCCTCTGTTTTTTATGAAAAACAAATAAACTAAAAAATTCAAACCTTTTACAAATTCTAATTCAAGTTAGGTGAAGTGGAAGATAAAATTAAGTTTTGGAGAAAAAAAAATGATTCAATATTGCCATAAAATTCCAAAGACACTTAGTTATTTTCTCTTCATTCTTTATTCTTCTTCTCTTGTTTTCTTCTTCTTCCTAGTTGTTTTCCTACTTTTTGTTCTCTTTTCTTTCAATCTTCATTTTCTTTTATCTCTCTCATATTTTATTGTGTTTGAAATCAACCATGTTTCTTAGGGAAGGGGAAGATAAAAGATGAAGATGCAAAGTGATGATGAAGGGAGAAGAAAGAAGTAAGAGAAACGAATGGATGCATGCTTGATATTTTGCTGGCTTCGACCAAGCCGAGATTGAACAATTTTATTTTATCCATATTTTGGGACTAAGTTGATCTCTTGAGTCGGAAAACATGCGAGGAAGCCTCATTAAGTTGTTTTGTACGGTTTGGACCTTTACTTAAGCCAACCCATTTTTTCGATTCTTGGTAAGTTTTCACTCGTGCCCCGAATCTATTGTACTTAATGTTGTTTGTTGGATGTCGACTATGTCCATTAGATTAAAAAATCATCCATAACTACTATGTTTAGTTTTTGTGTCATCGTCTTAACAACAAAACAAGATATATAAATAAAAAAATTTAAACATATTTAAAGTAAAAAGATTAAATTTTGACCAATTGAATGTTTAGTTTATGGACTAAACATGAACATAATCCAAACTAATCCACAATGGAACTGTTCAATATGTTGATTTTTCCCCTCAAATCTACGTCAAACACCAATTGGTTGGTTTCCTTTGATTTTGTAGGGATGATAGGCTAATCAATCGACTATGTCAATGATCGGTCGATTTTCGTGTAATATTTTCATCTATAATTATATATTCCATTCAAGTATTTGTATTTGCTGCTAGCTCGTAGCCATGCAAAAGTTATTAGATATTTGATTTCAATGGATATTATTATTAATCTATAAATTGATAGCTAAAACATAGAATATAATTCTCCATCTTTGGACATGTTGTCATTGTGTATTATGATCATATGCTTAGAGTTAAAGCAAAGGATTAGGCAATTAAATCATATTGCAAATATATAACGCATGAACTTCTTCATCTTCTCCTTCTCCAAACTAATCCAAACATTAACACTACCTCTACTCCTCCCTCCGCCGCTCTCTCCGCCGTTCGCAGGAGAAAGTAACAACACAAACTCATCATTCCCGTTGGCCACTGGACTAACATGAACCGGTTTTCCAAACCCAAAATCTAATTCCTTAAACGGCAACTTCCACCAAGCCGAAACATAAAAACTCTTCCCATTACAAGTCGCCGGAATCCCTCTATAAACCTCAAGCCAATCAATCGCCGATCTCACATACTCCTCCCCCGATACCCTCTCAATCCCTTCCTTCACCCTCTCCACACAAAACGAAAACGGCCGTTCCACCACTTCCGCCGCACGCGCCGCCGCAAACCCAGTAACCACAGCGTTTCCAACGAAACCATCTGGGAGAACCGGACGGATCTTGGACCGGACATCAACCGCAAACAAAACCATGGAGGTTTCGCCTGGGCGGTCCGAGTAGACCGCGCGGGTCCTGGCGCGCCACAGCTGGGACAGAATGGCTTCGAAGGTGGAGCAGGGGATGGGAGCAGCGGCGTTCTTGAGAGTGGCGATGGTGGAGGGGGTGAAGGGAATGAGGGAGTGGAGGTGGTTGGAGGCGGACATGGGCGGCGATGGGGTAGGGGAGGGTTTATTGAGGGCGGTGAAGGAGGAGGGGAGTTGTTTTAGGGTTGGGGAAAATGGGGTGTACTCTTGGTGGGGATGTGAAATAAGAGGAGGATTTCGAGCTCTGAAAATTGTTCTGTCGTTAAAAATGGTTTGGGGTTTCAGGTCGCCGCCGCCGCGACATATTGATGCGAGGTTTTGGAACATCTCCGCCGCGGATTTGCCGTCCAAAACGCCGTGGTTTGTTACCATGCCGATTGCATACCCTCCGCACACAAACTCCGTAACCTGTACCATGTGTACAATTACAAACAAGTTTTATGGGTTGAAGATAAATATCAATATTTTGCTTCAAGAAAAATGTGATATAATGTACCATCTATCTATGTTTTGTCACCATCCATTACTTTCTTGTATACAGAAATCCAATGAGTGAAGTGAATATTATTCTAATCAAATCAATTTCATTCAACAGTTTTTCGCCACATACCTGAACAGTAAACAGAGCTCTTTCATGGAGGTTTGTGTGGAGTCCAGGCCGATGAACAAACCGACCAAAACTCGGATTCGGAAGCGACAAATCCCCAAGATCCCTCATCCTCACCTTCGATTTCGCATTCACAAACACAACACCGGCATTATTACAAGCCAGCTCCAACCGCCCGCTCTCCCGGTTCGTCTGAAATCGACCGGCCAAGAAATAGTACGGAACCAAAAGAATCGCCAACGCTCTCTTCACAATCCTCGACATCTCCGCCGCCGAACCGTCCTCAAAGAAGTACACGGTTTCCACAGTGAAGGCCACCGCCACATCGATGTTCGACAGGAAGATCGTCTCCTCCGGCGTTGGATTGGATGGAGAGAGGAGTTTCTGAGGCTCGTCTTTGAGTATGTCTTCGTCGGATATGGAGAGAGGAGAGACGGCCATGGCGATTAATTTGATGCTGATTGAGAGGGAGAAGGAATTGGAGAGAGGTGAAATCCATGGCGGATTTAGGAATTTTAAGAGATAAAATTGCGATTTATTTGGAGCATGAGAGTTTCGTTGCTTTCGATTCTTTAGCGCGGGCGTGAAAGAACATGTTCATTTCTCGTCGGAGACGGGAGAGGAGGTAATTTGGTGGCGCCCGTCCGTCGTGCGGGAAGTATACCCGTGCGGATCCCATGTATGAATTAAAAGTTTAAAGGACAGTTTTGTAATTTAATGTAGGCCCAATTAATAATTGGGCCTATCTATCTCTTATTAAAGCCCAGGGATCCTATTAGTCGGGCGAATCCGGTTTGAATTTATTTATAAATATTTGTCGGCAAACTTATTTTTTTTCTTTCATAATAAATAATAATAATTATTTATTCAAAACTAAAAATGTAGAATAAAATGTTTTTTTTTCTCTTTTGAAGAAAGACCAATACTTTAAGTTGTGCCCTTTTTGTTGGAATTTTAGAGTTATAAAAGTATTTTATAGTTTGAGAAGTGGAATTTCATAAGTATGAAATTTTGTTGGTTTATACCAAACTCGTAATTGTGTGAGTTCTTAATTACGTCTTTTAGTGATTTTACACTACTTCACTTATCTGGTTCTAAAATCAGTCAATCTAGTCTTAAATCATTGGACTTTGAGAATGAAGAAAGCCTATCGTCTATATTCGTGGTTTGGAAACTAAGTAGATAATAAGAATCATACCCTCTCCTTTTCCTATTAGAATTTAAACTCATACTCTACCCTATATGGATCCCTACCTTTCTATAGTTTTTTTTTTCTTTTTTTTGTTAATACGGGGAAGTAGCTCAAACAAATCCAATTGAAAGATAATGCTAGATCTCATGACTTCGAATGTCTCCTTTTATGGAACCCCTATAGTGTCTATTTACAGGAAAAACATAACTCAAACTAGAGTCATTTCAACCTTTGATAAACATGATCTCGCACAATTAGAGTCGTCAAAATTTAGAAAGCATATTCGTTGACACCTCCTATTGAGGTAAGAGAGTCCAACCCCAAAAAAATTGGATAGAGACGGATTTAAATGTTGGCTAGATAAGCATCCTATAATAAGAGGAGTAGTTATAAACCTATATACCCACATACTCAAGTATTCGAGTTTGTGTGACGAACACCGGACTGGTGTACAAATATTTCTCATCTTGTAGTTCACATTACTTCCTAAATGGTAGATTTATCATTGTTGTCATGTGAATGATATATGCATTTTCTCCTCTCTGTATTTTGGCACCAATTAATTATGCTTTTTTTTTTTTTACTAAATCCACCCAAAAACAGTTTAGAAAATTAATTATGTGTTTGAATTACATTTTCAAGTGTTTAATTTTTTTTAAAAAAAAACTAAACTATTGGAAGCCACTTCAAATATAATTTTAAGTGTATCTAACAAATTTTTAATTCAATCCAAACGAAACAAATTAACCTAACTATTTGTGTTAAATTTTTACTCATACTTCGAGCAAATAAAAGAATTTATTAGAAATACAATCAAAGTCCAACATTTATTTAAACAACTATTAAAACAAAAGAATTTTATAAAAATGTCAACAAATTGATCTTCTCATTAATATATTTCACGTTTTTAAATTAACAGATTTGCTATTCATATTATATTCACATTATGATTTTACATATATCTGGTGATGTGAATTATGAAAATATTAATGAAATGTAAACAACGGGTTGATTTATAGTTTTAATTTTCTTAAATGTAAGCAAGTGAAAATTAAATTAAACACACCTTGTTATAAGAGTTATACTATTGATATCACGATTGTTTTGAGTATGTAATTGACGTGTAATTGTTCTAAGTTTTATTGTTGTCTCGTTGATGAATCTCAACTTTGTTTGACATTCGAGTAATGGTCTATTGACTCAAATATTGCATGGTTGTCCTATGACACCTTTCTAAAAAATACGACTTGACCTAAATTGGTTATTAAGAAGTAGTTGGATGAGTTAGACATATTTGACCATATTTTAGGGTTATTTGATAATTTTTGTAACATTTTAATCTTCAAAACTTTTAATTTCTAATAATAATTTGGTCTCTTATTTGGTAAGAATTTCGTCTTTTTAGTATTAGCAATTTCTTCTCCATTTTTTACCATAATTAATATATTTCTCATACACAAAAGTTGAATTCTTAGTCAAATATTTTTTTAAAGAATGGTTGCAAATATAACAATTAGATTCAAATTAATTAAATATGTAGCAACATTTTAAAAAAATTGTTAATATAGCAAGATTAGCAAATATTATCCATAATAGAAGTCTATCATTGGTAGGCTATGTTGCAAATATGAATCTATTATTGATAAATCATACGAGTCCATCAACGATAGAAGTTTATCGCCTATAGACTTTGCTATATTTGCAATTTAAAAATAAACTTTGTTATATACTTAATTATTATTCCTAAAATTGCTACCTATTATAATTATTATTATTTTTTATTTTAAACTAACGACCCATTTCAATATAATATGTTTCTTTGTTTTTTAAATCGATACCTATAAACACTCATTTTACATTTAAATTTCTTAGTTTGTAATATGCTTCTTACCAATATGTTCAAAAATCACGTCAACTTTTGAAAACTAAAGAAATTTTTTTTTTTTTAGAATTTAAGTAAGATTTAAACTATTTGAGTCAAGAAGGATACATACTATTACTATATTATATTACAAGAGAAAATATACTTACTTGAAAAAAAATTAAAAAACAAAATGTGTAGCTATTTCTGTTTTTAGTTTTTAAGTTTTTAAAATTTTGAATGATTAATTGTAGTTTTATTTTTCTTTTAATAAATGATTTCCAAATATGGATTAGTTATTGAATATTATTCTTTAACAATTTAAACCACACACTTTTAACACTTAGTAACAATTTAATCCTTACCATTCAAATCATTATGTTTTATGACTTTATTGAGTTTTTTTCTTTTGTAGATATATGAATTGGTAAATTGGTTAAAAACAAAGTATATTTATAACACAAAAGGCTTAGTCATATTTAATAAAATCCAACACTAACTTTTACGATAAATATCAAATTATTATATAATTTAGATATCGACATTTATATCTTTGATTCATTATAGTCTTTGTACTATCAAAATACTTTTTTTTCTCGTTCATATAAATTTAGCTCGTTTATTTTGTCTTATAAAAAGGAATTATAATGGTGAACAAACGTAAACTTTGTACCAAATTAAAATGATGGTTACATCTTGAATATTTCTGTAAATAAAATATCACGTTAAAACTTTTATCCATAAACTTAGATAAAAACAAAGATATAGAAACTACAATAATCACTTTTAAAAGTAGAAACATGAAAGTGTATATATAAATACATATTTCTAAGGTACAAACAACAAAATAAATAAAAGAAAAACAAATAAAAAATTACAAAAATTAAAATATTTATAGTTATTATTATACATATTATTATTTGGTAAGAAAAAGTAGTATTCAAACCATTAAACCGAGAAGGAAAAAGAAAAAGTTGTTACCAATATTACCCCTAAATCCAATCTTTATTTTATCCAAAAGCCAAATCATTCAACATCTCCAAACATTTGACTCCCCCACCATAAATAAATATAAAATAAACATTTCTTCAAATAATATTTTATAAAAAAGAGACTTTTTCTTAAATAATAAATAATTTTAAATATTTACAAAATGCAGTAAATTTTTTTAATTCTATCCATTGTAATAGTGATGTCCTTCTGGGATTGATTATCAAATATCATTTATTGAAGAATATCACTTACAAATTTTTATTATTGATATAATTTGAAATTTGATGTTCTATTTTTGACAATTATTTTATAAAAGATCAAAAAAATGTTTAAAAAATATCTTTTAGAATGGTGTTTTTATTTTTAAAATTTGAGTAAGAATTTGGATGTTATTTTAAAAAAATAAGTAAGTTATTGTAATATTCTTTATATTTAATTTTCAAAATGGAAAACAAAAACGAAATAATAATATTTACAGGAACATTATTTTAACTTTTAAAAATTAAATAAATACATAGCGAAAACCCAATTGAGTAATTTCCACCCAATTTTCATTCTCAAAAAACAAAATAAAAGAAATCCAAAACCATTAAAAATAAAAAGCCAAACTCACACACCACGCACCACACCGCGAGTGCACCAACACCCCTCCGCCGCCCGCCACATATAACCCAAAAAAGCAAAATCCCGCCGCAACACGCACTCCGATACAACGTGTCGATATCCAATTCGGAAGTCACATCATCTCCAGTACACCTTTCCGTAGATAATCCAGTCGGCGCCACCGACGTGATCTCCACGTGCCACACGACTCGCCGTCGCCAGCGCCGTCACACCACGCGCCAACCACCCCGCGTACAAAATACTCTTCTCCCGTTCCTCAAAACGGACCTCACCCCCCCCCCCCCCGTCCCTCTCTCTCTCTCTCTATAATAAGCCCTCTCTTTCTATCTCTCAAAGCACATAAACAAGTTCGCTTTATTTTTATTTTTATTTCTTCTTCTTCTTCTTCTTCTTCATATATTATTCATCCCCATTTTTCTTCGGCTTTTCAATTCTGTATTTCTCGCCATGAAAGCGTAGCTTTGTGTTAAACTAAGGTACAACTCTTCTTCTTTACGACTATATATGTACGAGTATTTTCATTTTATACTGTATTAACTACTCCTATACATGATTTTCGTTTTTTTTTTTTTTTCCTTTTCATGTTTGTTGTTGTTGTTGTTGTTATTATTATTATTATTATTCTCTATCGTAATTCGATTTTGTTTATGGATTGAACAAACTCCAGGGATCCTCTTTTGTTTTTGTGAGTTTTTTTCGTTGTTACAATTACAATATATGGTTTCGCTTCTTTAAGGAAGAAATAACTTCATGTCGGGTTTTTGAATTTTCTTCGATTTTTCTTCTTAGTGTTAACCACAGCTTTTTAGGTGTTTTCTTCATTTGATTAACTTTAATTTTCTTAGATCACATTGAGATAATCTCTCAGAACGTAATTTCTCGAGTATTTTTCGCTTGTTCTAACCGAGTTGTTTGTTTACTGGTTCTATCTGTGATTAGTGGTTTTTTTTTTATATTGAAGTTTCGAGTGGAGCTGCTTTTTAAGTCTGTTAATGTGGGGACGTTTGGTTGTTTCAATTCTTTTTTTTTTTTTTTTGGGTTCAAAATATGGATCTGGATATGATTGCGGTTAATTGAGTTTGGAGTACTATTGCTCTTTTCTTCCTTTACTTGCAAGGGATTTTTCTTTCTTTCTTTTTTTAAAAGAAAAAATGTATGTATTTATCTTTCTATAATGTCTTCTTTGTTTAATTTGGAAGATTTAGAACGCTGTTTTTGTATCTTATATGATTGGTTGAATATGATTTGTAATGGTAAGTGTTGACAGGATATTTTCTGTGTTCTGAAATATCAACTTGAGAATTCGATCTGGGTTTTTCTTTGCGTTGGGTTTAGCATTTGGAATATGTTCCTTGCAAATACTTTTTTAATTAGTTGGGGCGGATCTATTTGGTTGCTAATGAACGTTTTATGTTTGTGTTTGGATGCTCACTCTTCTCTTAAAGGCCAGACGAGAGTGAATAATTTACTTGCTGTACATAATGTATAGGTTGGAAAGTTCTTGGCTTCATTCGTAGTAAATGTAGACTGTTCGTTATATTTGTTAAAATTCGTTCACTACATTTGTTAAAATTCAAGATGAGTTGTGGGGAAACTTATGGTAACTGTACTTGTACCATCAATATCTTTATTCATTACATCGAGGTTTTTATCCTCTGGTATTAACATGCGATTTTTAATTGGTTTTTCTGGTGTGTTTTCAGGAAAAGTAGACGTTTTTATTTTCATATTTTGCCTATAATTGTAAAATATGCTTGTTAATTGCATAATACGATTATTTTTGGAAATCAAACTTTTAATGTTCCTGAGAAGGATACCTGAAATTCTAATGCAAATGCATGATTGAAGATTAACTCTTTTAATACTTGATAAAATCTTGCAAGGTTAGTGCTTCTTGATATGATAACTTTAGAATTAGTTAAAAAGATATGCTCAAGTGGTTGTCATGTTGTGAATGGCTTTTGCAGATGGATGTAGTTCAAATAAAAAACCAAGATACTTGCTGCGAAGATATGTCACCCGACCAGTCTGTTTCTCCACAGATTTCTAGTACATGGGCTGACTTTAGAGAACCTGAGGCTCATCCTCGAATTGGGGATGAATACCAGGCAATAATTCCCCCTCTTGTGGTCAAATCAGATGATCTTGGGCTTTTGAAAAGTGAAGCTGGTGGTCTGCGTGATATTTACGTTGGATTTCCTGCACCAGAAGCAGGTATAGATGATGTTGAGATTCTGAAACAGAAGCAACATAATGGGAATGATAATATTGTTCTGGCATCAAACCAAAGTGAACATGCAGCCGTGTCTGAAATGCAGGATGTTCCAGAAGCTCGAGAGGTTAAATCATCCGATGCCATGGCAAATAAGGATTTGGAATATGCAACAAATTTTCTGTTGCAACAAGAAATGAAGATGAAAATGAAAGAAAGCAATGCTGACAATGACCAATGGTTGGCTTCTGATTCCTTGAATGATTCGTCGAGTGACATAGAAATGGCCAGTCTTCTCCTTGGATTATACATTTTTGGGAAGAACCTCATTCAGGTGAAGAAATTTGTTGGAACTAAACAGATGGGGGATATTCTCTCATTTTATTATGGGAAATTTTACGGATCCGACAAATACCGTAGATGGACAGCATGTCGTAAAGCAAGAGGCAAGAGATGTATATGTGGACAGAAGTTATTTACTGGCTGGAGGCAACAGGAGTTGTCATCTCGCTTGCTTTCCTCATTATCAGAGGAAAAGAAAAATACCGTAGTGGAGGTAGAGTTCAATTTTTACTTCATGCTAGATTATATAACAACCGATCCTCACATTGGCAACCTCATCAATGTAAAAGAGTTCAGAAATTTATAGATTACCCGCAGTGAAACTACCACATGCTTTTGTACATAGTTATTTAGAGTCAGCTGAAGTTGTCCTGCCCACATTTTCCTAAAGAATGCAGAACTAACACCCCGATTTTTCAGCGCAAAGATAGACACATTACATTTCCATGTAGTTTGCTAACTTGAACACTTAGATCCATGTTCCTATCGAAGCAAGACACTATATATTGTTGTTCTTCTTCAGTTTCACTAACATTTTGTATACTCTCAGCCTCAATAACTTATTCACTGTTGTGAAGTATATTGTGCCAATATTTTTTCTTTAACATTTTGACTTATGGTCAAAGAGATTGTTCAGTCGGCGAAGGGCTTTATCTCGATTTTCTATCCTGCATTTATTACCTAATTCCTATCATTAGCGATAGCTGATGCATTTTGTTTCCCTAGATCTCAAGTTTTGATGTATTGACAGGTTTGTAGGGGATTTATTGAGGGTAAAATACTGCTGGAGGAATATGTATTCTCTTTGAAAGCTACAGTTGGGTTGAATGCCCTTGTAGAGGCCGTTGGAATTGGTAAAGGAAAACAAGATCTTACCAGCACCACCATGGATCCAATTAAGTCTAATCATGCTCATCCTGCCCGGCCGGAAATACCAGTTGGTAAAGCATGTTCGACACTTACACCTGTTGAAATTGTCAAATTTCTTACTGGAGATTTCAGGTTGAGCAAAGCACGATCAAGTGATCTCTTTTGGGAAGCTGTTTGGCCTCGTTTGTTAGCAAAAGGGTGGCATTCCGAGCAGGCTAACAATTATGGTAGTACTGTTGGTTTAAAGCATGCTTTGGTATTCCTGATCCCTGGTGTGAAAAAATATTGCCGAAGAAAACAAGTTAAGGGAGAACATTACTTTGATTCAGTCAGTGATGTCCTAAATAAGGTTGCTTCAGACCCTGGGCTTCTTGAACTTGACAATGTTGTAGAAAAACAGTGCAGTGACAAGGAAGAGTGCGAGTTGAGTGGCAAAATAAAACAGGACCAGGAAGATTTCCCTAGTCAGCAACGTTATTGCTATCTTAAGCCACGAACTCCCGTTCATATTATGGATACAATCAAATTTATGGTTGTTGATACAAGTTTGGCTGATGGAAGCACATTCAAGATCCGTGAACTACAAAGTTTGCCAGTTGAGATTACAAATAAATATGTTTCCAAAAGTCATTCCGAAGAGGATGAGCAAATTTCTTCAGAGATTTCAATGGATGATACTCATTCTGATAATACTATGCATTTTGATAAGGAAGTAAGTGACACTTCCAAAGGCACCAGAATCAGCTTGGACAAAAAAGTTTATATTGATGAGGAAACTTGTGTAGGAAATTCTTCAAATAAAGAGTCTTCAAATGATGGCCTAGATGGCCTACATTCTACCAGTATAAGCATGGAAGTTCAGGAGGATAAACAATCTTTATTGGACAACACACAACAAAGTGATATTGTTCTGGACCAAATGAGCGAGGGAAAACCCAAATCTGAAATTGACTCCACCGATTATACCAAACCAAGTTGGGAATTAAACACTTGCACTGAACAAGTAAGCTGCAATGTAATTAAAATCTTCGCTGATCCTGAACTGAAAGAGGAGGACAGTTCATCCGATCATTATGATTTAAACCATAATATTCTCCTTCAAGTTGATTCGTCGAAGGAGAATTTGCCTTGGTCTTCTTTATCCAGGAGCAGTACAATTACTAGTTATGGTGATGTCCTTAATGTTGTTGAAGTTCCACAAAGTAGACATGTACCTCATACTTTTATTGACCTTAATTTGCCTATTCCTCAAGATTCCGACAGCCATGGAAGCTCCACCACGGAAACAAAAGGACAGAAAAATATACCAAACAAGTGTTCTGAAAGCCTCGACATCTCAGATCGTGACTCCACCATGATTTCTCGAAGACAAAGTAATCGAAATCGACCTCCAACAACTAGAGCTCTGGAAGCTCATGCTTTAGGACTATTGGATGTAAAACAGAAGCGGAAGAGTAAGGACGTCTTTCTAGAGGAGAATTGTATTTTGCGACCTTCCCAGCACGCTCATTCAAAGGCGAGACACACGGATAAGTTTGGGAATGGCATTGTGGATTTCCAACTAGAGGACAGAGAAAGTAATGTCAGCGATGACAATGGTAACATGTTCCATAAGCTGGAAGTTTAACTTAACATTGAAATCTCCATGACCTGGTTTCCTAAACTGGTAAAGGTGCCTTAGTGCGTACTTTTGCACGAGAACGAAGGTTACTTTGTAATCATATCCATCTGAAACTAAACTATCAAAGTGTTATGGTGGAGCAGAAACTCTGATGACTGCCGTCTTCTCTCATCCTCCACGTTCAAGCAGTGTGTTTCACTTCATAACTGTAGCAGTTCTCTGTGGAAATTCAGAAACTAAGCTCCTTTACCCTGTGAACTTGAATTAGTTGCTTCTCTTAAATCATTTTTTGCTGCCGAGTTCGATTACTCTTCGATGTTTCTCTTCGGTCGTTCGAATCTTGGACTCTCCTTGTGTTTTGCACCTGTACAGTGTCCAGTGGTGATAGTAAAACATGTCACATGAGTTATGACTTCATCTTCCCATCCACAGAAAGATGGCTGAGCCTTGTGCTATGCTCCATCGGCCCATCTATGGCGAATGTAAATACACACAAAGGTCAGAATCCATAAGGTTGCCGTATCTGTTCTTTTTCACTGCATACAGATCAAACGGGTAATGTTAGTGTATTTATTTGTCTTTGAAAAACAAAAAGATTAGACAAAGAAACAAACATATATGTGGATTAACTTAAACGCAATTACTAATGTGTTAAACTATTAGGATTTCGCATGATTTGAATTGGTTTGTGGTCATATCATTAATCCAGTCCCTGTGCTTAAAAGTCGAACTTAGTCCCTACTAGAATTTAGGTAGGAACTCATTGCGATGATTTTATCAAACTAGATGGACTATTTATGACACCGTATCAAACTACGATGATCTAAATTCTGGACCAAACTTGTAATTTCACCCAAGTTTGCTGCCCATTTATTCTTTACTAAAATTCTTATTTGTATGATATCTTTGTTAAGTAGTTACAAACTATATTTCTTTTAAAAGTTTTACTTAGCCAGTAGTTAGTACTTATACACACACACACATACATAGAGTTTTTGTAATGTTGAAGATTCAGTACGATATGTTTACATTGCATGGTTACCAAATACCAATAAGGCCAAATTTTGGTGAAAGTCTTTGTCATCTCTTAATTCTTTTTTGTTTTGGAATTGGTATCATATATGTTTGTGAGCACTTAAATACATCTTTTAATTATTGTTATTATTATTGATAACATGCGAGAGAGAAAACTGAACCTCCAGTTTTGTAGTTGATATTACAATCAAGAACTATTCTCATCTTGACTTTCCATTCATGAAGACTAATAAGAGATTTACTAATATATTTTGCCAACTACATAATATTTATATCCCTATCTATTATAATTAATACTTAGAAGAATATTTGTTTTTTATTTGACAATATATTTGAGGTGGAGAATCGAATCTCACACTTTGAGATTATTGATACAAGTTCATGCTAGTTGAACTATGTTCATGTTGACAGACTAGTTGATTCAATTCCTTATAAAAATATTTACTAAATACCAAAACGACATCGTTCTAATTCAACGTATAAAAAAATACATCAACAATAAGATTGGATAATCTAATTAGATCAATCAAATGAAAATTTTCTACCATTTCCTCAAAATGAGCTTAGGTTATTGCTAATTGACTTGACTTCATCATCTCCATAATTATTATACTAAAAAAAGTTTCCCACCACCTTAAAAAAAAAAGCCTTAAAATGGTTGACAACTTATATGTATTTTAGATGGTTCGTTAACCAACATGACAAAAATTAAGTTGAATATTTTGTTTAGTTACAATAATTTAATTGGAAGTGATGTACATCACCTCCTACATCTTTATTTGGTTATAGATTTAATAACCAAATGGATATAAAGAAATTCAATCTACATATAAAGTTTGTAATTAAGTTTATTACAAACTTTTATAAGTGCTCATGTCTTTTATTATTATTTTTTAGGGAACTATCGTTACTTTCTATTTTGGTAAAAAGAAATAAACAAATTCTTTCATGTTGTTGAGGTGATAATATTAATGTATATTATTAGCTGTGAATGGAATTCGTTCTCAGAAGCTTCCAATCAAATGTTATTTCATACAATATCTCTAAATTATTTCTTTATTATAATGTTTCTTTTCCCTTTTGAAGGTTTCCAATGTCAACACTTTTCCTTTACAAAGAAAAGAAAAACTTGAATGTGACTTAGGAGTTGTCTATTTTTTACATGTTAATAAAATGTTCGATAAATGTCACGTGATAAATTTTACGTTTTTCTATAAATATTATAACGTTTTTTGGATAAGTAAATCAATTTTAAACTTATGCTTTATAACACACTTTAATTTAGTCATTTATCAACCTAACGGACAGTTTAATAAATATAAATATAGTGATATCTTTTTTAAAAAGAAAATTTATTTTAAAATTAATAATATTTTGTAAATATTTGTTATATTTAAAAGTAACCTTTAAAAAATTAGAAAAAGGTTTAGTTGGAAAAATTTGATGAGAGGGAAAGTTTATGAGTATTTAAATAATAATATGCTTTAGTTTATTGCAAAGTTAAAAATTTTATAGTATAGATTTGTACATTTTTATATGATAATTGTATGTTTATTTAGTTGAGATTTTATTGGTATGAATCATAATTAATCATAAGGACTTAGGTGGGAGGGAGGACCAATTCTTTTTTGACATCTCAATAACTATGTTTCAAAAATTCCAATCTATTTCATTTCATATTTCCTTTTAGAATTTATTGCATTTTCTTTTATTTTCTTTCTTCTTCATTTTTTTAAAAAAAAATCAAATTAAAGAGGTAACCACACCCATATTTATATTCAAAGAGATTTATCATAATAGATTAAAAGAATCCCTTTTCTTCTTTCATTTGTCAATTATCGTCAAATTTTTATCAATTAAATTAGGCTTTCGTTCAATATTATGAAATTGAAATGCTTGTTGAGCCAAAATCCTTTAATTACACTTTCACCGATCATGATAATAACGACATTTACCTAATTTTAATTAAAACCTACTCATCCATTTACTAAGATAGACCAGACCAATAAAGGAAAAGAGTCAACAAAAATAAAAAGAGAGAAAAATAAATAGGCAAACAAATTATAGGACAATTACACCTAATATTATCATTTTTCTTTTTCTAAATTTATTAATCTTTACCAAATATTATATAAAATCTTACCAGTTTATCTTAGTAAATCTCTAAGAAATAAATATGGATTCAATTATATTTTTTGTTAGTAACCAAGTTCTAAAAACAAAATAAGTTTTTAAAACATAGTTTTTTAGTTTTCAAATTTTAATTTGACTTTTTAAAATTATTTGTAAAATCAAAATTGGGAGTAGAAGTTGTGTTTACAGGGATTCAAAAATTTCTTTCTAATGGTTAGGGAGAAATTGAAGTTTGTAAAGAACACATTAGGGAATTAAAATTAGGTTAGGGAGAAATTGAAGTTTGTAATTTATCTAAACCCAAATAAAAATGAAAAGAAACCGACCGGTGTGGGAATTTCCGAGAACCATCCGGAGAATGAATAAACCGGTTCATCATTGACCTAAGAATCTTCATATATATTATTCATACCTTCCTGTGAAGAAACCCAAATTATAATCTAAACCTGACTCTGCCACGTCTCTCCGCTCATCTCTCTCAACCTCCCGATTCTCCGACCTTTGATTCTCTTTCTTTTTCCCTTCCCAATTTAAGAAAAAATATCTCCCAATATGGAAAGATCTATGGAGATCAAGGTCGTATCCGCCAGGGATCTCAACAACGTCAATCTCCTCATGAAAATGGACGTTTACGTCCTCGTCAAACTCCTCGTCACCGACATCTCCGGTAAATCCAAGCCTAAATCCGCACAGAAATTCATGACTCCTGTCGATAAGGAAGGCGGAAGTAACCCAATTTGGAATTTCTCCGTTAAATTTTCTGTTGATGAAGCCGCCGTTAGGGCAAACTGTCTTACCCTCGTTTTTAAACTCCGATGCCAACGGAATCTCGGCGATAGAGATATCGGCGAGGTCTATGTTCCGGTAAAAGAGCTTCTAGATTCCGCCGGCGAGGGTAAAGGCGATTTGATGCAACATCTTAGCTATCAGGTGAGAAAACCGTCCGGAAGTCCCCAGGGAGTCCTGAATTTCGCTTTTCGATTTGGGGAAAATTCCAACTCCGGACCGGTTAAACCGGATCAGATTCATTCTCACAACCCGGTTCCCACCTACCCGCCGCTGGAACCGAGTCCGGTCGCCGTCTCTCACGGTGGGGGTTATCCTCCGCTACCGGAGCCGAGTCTCGTCGCCATCTCTCACGGTGTGGCTTATCCACCGCCACCGTCTCTTCCTCCGCAGCCAGAAGTTCATTCTCAGCCTTCGAATTTGTATCCGGTCCTCCCTCCGAAATTGGCGGAACCGGAGATTGTATTTACTGCATACCCGCCGCCGCAGCCGGCGGCTGTATATAGCGTGTACCCTCCCTGTACGTCATACCACTCATACGCGCCGGCCCCGACATACAGCGCGTACGCGCCAGCACCGACTCAACAACCAGGGTACGGATACAATCATGTACCGCCGCCACCAACGACAGCGACGTATGGGTACCCACCGCCACCAACCTACGTATATCCGCCGCCACCGTCGTATTACCCACCTCCGATGCAGAATAAGAAAAGCAACATGGGGTTAGGATTGGGAGCTGGGTTGGTGGGTGGAATGTTGGGAGGGCTTTTGATCGGAGATATGGTGTCGGACGCCGCGGACGGTGGATTTGGTGATTCTGGTGGATTTGACTTCTGATTGAAACGATGCCGTTCTGCGTATTTGTTTTGTATCTCCCCCAAGAGTTGGTTACCGTTTTGGTTTGTGCAAAATTCAACCTTCTTTCACCTTTTCTTTTTCTTTCCTTTTTTTTTGTATATGATGAACATTATTTCTTTTATTATTTTGTTTTGTTTATGTTTCTTCTAAAGGTAAATTTTTATTTTTCTTTCTATTAGAATGGTTGGTTGTGAATTAGCATTGGTGATTTGATTGGAACAACAACAACACTCTTTTTCTACCCCTCGATTTGATTGGTACAAAATCCAAGAGTTGAATTAAGGTGGAGAATTTTAACACATAATCACACTCTTTTTGTTTAATACCTTTTTTTATAATCTAATTTTGTGTCTTAACATACTTCTAATAAATTTTACGTTTTACTTGGGTTATGAATTAAAAATGATAATATCTTAACTAAGTTATATTTAAATTGACAATAAATAAAGAACTGTTCATGAACCCTAAGCTATAAGAAAAATAATAAAAACAAAAGAGTGAACTAAGTTGATGAAAGAACTATCAAAATTCAAATTAGTCAAACATATATACACTCTTAGAAGACAACATACATAGAGAAATTTTAAAAAGAAAAGAAGATGATTTTCTTTTTCTTTATTATTATTATTTGTGGTGACATAAGGAAGAAGTAATGGTTGAATATGAGGCTTGAGGAAGAATTTTGAAGGCATAAGAAGGAATACAATATCTTGAAGAACTCATGTGTTTGACTTATTAAACTATCTATTCTAACCTAATAGCTTTAGTATATGTGAATATTTCGTTACTAAATTTTTATGTTAGTAAATATCAGTGAGTCTCGTCTTAATATGGCATACAAAAAAGTATATAATATGTTGACATAACACGTAATAAATAGATAAAGACTAAAAATAAAAACGTTTCAAATGTGGTGATTGTCTAATTTATATGTAGATTGAGTAATTAAGAAGACATTGTTCTTCTTACCATTGAAATGTAAAAGAAAGATAAAAATAATTTTTTGTCTTAGATTTTAGATACAGTTTCTATTTTCGGTTTGAAACGTTTCATGTTTAGCAACCATGGTTCAAATTGCATTATGAATTCAATAGGTACATTTTTAAAATGCTATAATTTTATCTTTCAATTTTGAGTTGTTTTCAATTTAATTTATAAATCGAGGTTTTGAGTTTTATACTTTTAACTCTAAACGACGTTCACTCTCAACTTTTAACATTAATATCAAGTAATTAATTTAGAGTTACTAGTAATTAAGTTTCCTTGTTTCTTTTCGTCACTATTAAAATTAGGTTTAAAATCTCACGTCATATTTATTTGAAATTAATTAATAGACATTAATGACAAATTTTAAATTGTATTTAGTAAAAAGCGATTAAAATTGAAAGTATAAATTTTTTACCAATTTAAAACAAGACTCAAATTTGTAATGTGACAACTTTCTTTTTTGGAAAAAAAAACTATTTCGTAGAGTGACAAAAGTTTTACATTAACGACAAATAGAGACTAAAATATAACAAAATACACGTTTAGGGATCAATGTACGAATTTAATCGTATTGTTATTATTATTTTCCACGAGGTCATTAAATAATTTTTTAGAATTGAAGACTCAAGAATGGAAATACCATTCATTGACTAAAGTTATTTGAAAAGTATATTAAAGAAAGCTATTAAAAATAATTAGACATATCTTGCATAATTATTATTTTGATGTAAAATATGTTATAAATAGCAAACAAAAATATTTACCAAAATAGTTTTAATATTTTACATTTTTTAAAAAATACCCGGAAAACGTTTTTTAAAAATATATTTGAACAACTATTTCAAGAACATATTTGCATTGTTGTAACGCAATTGTAATGTATAACACTTTTACCGCTGATAATAATCAAACATATGATTTTTTTTAAAGAATTATAAATATATAAAAAATTATATTGACGATAGACTCTACCATTAATAGGCTCTAGTTAGCGATGAATAATTTTTTTGAGTTTGATCTAAATTTTGCCATATTTGATATTCTTTTTAAAAATTATATAATTATAATATATCTAAAAAAAATTGAGTGTTATTATTACATTTGTATTTGTCTTGTTGCTTTAATTTATTCGAGTATGTTTGGGTTGAAATTCATATCTCTCTTTATACGCACATGTAAATACTTTTACTTCTAAATTAAAACTATAATGCATTTGTTAAACAATTTTTTAAAAAAAATGTTCAACTCAATTTCAACCGTGATTTTTAAACCTCTAATATAGTGAAAATTCTCCTTTCGTAACTCTTTTTAATGTCTTAAAATTAAAATTATCTCACAAAAGTTAAAATCTAAAACCGTAAAAATAAAAATAGTTATCAAGCTAATAGTTTATCACCATATACTTAATAAATTGTTCTAATATAACGACTACAAAATGAAAACTTGAACATTTAATCTCTAAAATAGGTTATATTAATTACCGTTGAACTATACTCACTTTAACAATATATTAATAATTTTAATATTGTTTTTAGGTAAAATTTTATAAAAAATATTTTTAATTCCAAATATTTAGATACACAATTATATTTTGTTTTTATCATAGTAAAATAGAAACTAAATTATATATTTTAGTGATTTCAAATGTTAGAAGAGAAAAACAAAGTTAATAAAATGGGAAAGAAGAATAAATAAGAAAGACCCTTCGCGAATTTAAATCCATAAATTTATTTCGTTCATTTGACGCAACTCTAAAGTTTGATTTGATTTGAATACTAATTAACGATGATGTTGATATCTATAACATTCTCAATCGTGCATCTCTAATTAATAATGACATTACTTCTAACCAAAATTTTAATTAAATTTTAGGGTTAATTTTTAATTAGTTAGACCTCCATGTCATGATAAAAATATTAAATCTTTTCTTCTTCAAAGATTATTTTCTTTTTTAAAAGAATTTGTTGAAATTTACATGGAGTAGGTGAAAATTTTAAAAGCAAAGAAGACTTGGGAAAGGAAAAGGAAAGTCGTGTAATATAAATTTATAATAAGACCAATCGACACCTTAATTAATTTATGTTAACATAAACGAATAACTCAAATGTCATGAAACTTAGCTTATCATTAATATCTATTATCGAGTTAAAAAAAGTGTCCATATCAACCCGTTGACAAATATACTCAAAATAAAATAATAGTTATTTTGTATAAGATATTTTAAGTCTTGAAATAAGTTTTATATCTCAAATTAGTTTAAAATAATTACAGCAACAAATAAGTTTATACGAATTAAATAAATACTTTGTCGAATTTCTTCGATAAAATATTAAATTTTTTAAGTTTTTAAGGAGTGACATCAGAAAATAAATTTTGTTTAAAAGAATATATTTAATTTTTTTATAAAAAATATTTGAAGTCCACTTTTATGGTATAAAACAATAGTTATCAAATTTATAGTTACTACGAATAACAAATAATTTTGCCTAAATTACGGAAATTATTAGTGATTTTCATTTTTAAAAAACCACAATTCACTTTCTAAAATTGATTGATGTTTCATAAAACTTTCAAAATTACCACTTAAACAACGGTTTATTAAAATGTTGAACGAAAGTTGAGATTTGAAATAATGGGATGACATTCCAAAGTGAAAATTTTAGTTAATTTTAATGGTTTTGAATTACAAGAAAAAAAAGTAACATTTTGCATAAATAAGAGTATTTCTAATTTAATTTCTTTTAAAACGTAGTCTAAAACGTTTTCATTCTTTAATCTATACGAACTTTTCTAATATATATATTAGGTACACGATTTGATAATTGGAGATAGGAATAGAAAAAGTTTAGAATATATTTAAAGTACAAGTAGGAGTCGGGAGAAATAAGAAAGGAAACACATGCACAAATTTACAGCTATTAATAAAGTTTCTTACTATATAATGTGATAGTATGTTTGTAAGATCTTTTTGCTTTTAATGATTCATTGTAGTTTTGTTGACTTTCAATCTTGCTTTGGGGACTTTGGAGAATTGGCATAAGAGCTTGACCAATGAAAAATAACGACCAACTATATGAACAAAAAAGTGAAGATTTAAAAGTTAATCGTTAAAGATTCTAATGCTTTCTTAAATTGTCCAGAAGTAAGTTTGTTTAGAGGATATTGACATGATCATAATTGACATAACAATTGAATCTCAACATTTATAAAGATGCTAAAATTTGAAACTCAAGCTTATAATAATAATAAAAGTTTGATTTACAAATAATAGGAACGAATCACTAAACTTATATAATCATTAAAATTTATACAATTAAGGTTAAACTTAATTTTATAATTTGAGAAAGTTGAAATTGATTTTGAAAGTTTAAAACTATAATTATAGTTGTGTATGTGTGTTTTTTTTTTTTTTTTTTTTTTTGCATTTTGATCCTTTTCTAAAAGAAAATAATAATTGATTTTAGAATTTAGTCCCCAATTTGATAAAATTCACAAATCCTCCCTTCAAGTTGTGAAAGATATTTACATATAAAGTCATAAACCCTAAAACCTACAAAATTCTCCGCGTCACCGCTCACGCCTTCTTCTCCGATCGGCGACGATGAGGCCTTTAGACGAGCAAGAGACCACCGTCGTGTTCGAAAAGCTTCACAAATTCACAGGTAACAACCTCAAGAACATCGTCGAGAATCCCTCTCACGAGGGCACCGAACCAAATCCCGGCCGCTACTGCTTTCGCCTCCACAAGAACAAGGTCTATTACGTCAGTGACTCCCTCGTCAAGCGAGCTACCAACGTAGCCCGCTCCAACCTCGTCTCTCTCGGAACCTGCATCGGAAAGTTCACTCATGGCGGCAGTTTTCATCTCACTGTCCAGTCATTAGGGCTATTGTCCCCCAATGCCAAGCACAAGGTTTGGCTTAAACCAACCTCCGAGATGTCCTTTCTGTATGGAAACCATGTTTTAAAAGGCGGCTTAGGACGGATTACTGAAAATATTGTTCCCGGTGATGGGGTCGTCGTGTATTCTATGTCGGATGTGCCTTTGGGATTTGGAATTGCGGCAAAATCCACGCAGGATTGTAGGAAATTGGACCCAAATGGGATTGTGGTTCTACACCAATCGGATATTGGAGAGTATTTGAGGATGGAGGACGAGCTTTAAAGAATCAAGGATGAAGCTGAATTGAGTTTATTGGGAATCGGCTTCCTGTTCCAGGTATACTCCAGTTGTTCTTGCAAAGTTTGTTGATCAATAGGATTTTGAGCTCAAATTGATATACTGTTTTAGGCATCAAGTCAATTTTGTATCTTTTGAACACCATGGTGTTGAGATTTGTCTCTTTAATTAAGTGTTTAAGTTAGGTGAATGATGAAACTATTGCTCTAATCCGAGCTATCTAATATCATAGAGATAAGATTGTGCTTATTCTTTGCTGCAAACTAACAGTTTCTTTTTTTTTTATGATAGTATTGAATAATTATCTCTGATGGGCTGTTGTTAATCTACTTTGACAAGCACTGGAAATTTGGTTTAGTTGTGTGTGCTTATTTTTGTAGCAAGATATCGTCTTCCCATTTTTTGTATCAGTTATTTCTATTTGCACGTAAGGCCAATACGTACATTTATTTGATCATCAATACTTTTGGCGAATTGAGCTACAAGGGTCTTCACTAGAAATGAGTTTCCTTTGTTAGGCTTTAAGCTAGGCTCCTTTATGCGATGGCGGTTTCTAAGGATTTGTGTAATATCTTAGATGATTAGTTTTCTTCTTCTTCTTCTTCTGTCTATGGTTTAAGTTTCTGTTTGGGGTTCATTTGGTAACTCTGTTTGTATTATCTAATTATTCTCATTGAGAAGTGCGGTTTTTCATAAAAGAAGAACTAGATTCATTCATGCTCTGTTTTCTACGTGTTAAAGACGAACTGTTTACACTGTAGGAGTCTGGCTGAGATAGGTTTATCGGTTGGGTTGTTTTGATGGGCTTTGTTTTCTTGTATGCTATTGTGTTCTTTCATTTTTTTTTCTTCTGAATGAATGTTGTTTATATATATATATATATATATATATATATAATCTACCTACTTGTCGCTTGCAATATGCACTACATGCATAAATAGGGGACTCTGTAATTTATACTCAATACTTTCCTAAGCACTTAATGATCCAAATTTTGTCATCCGTATCATCTCAGTCTTTAAACTTGAATGAAGGGCAGAATTTTTTATGGGTGGCAGTTATGAGCCAACGTTTTGGTTGTTGTTAGATGGGGTTATTTCTTTTGGTGGTTTGGTTTTTCTTACAGTGCTAGCTAGTTAGTTAGGTAGTTTTTGTTGTTGGTTTATTTAAGATTGAGGGCTTTTTTGCCGGCGGTGTGTTATTTCATTTTTTCACTCAATTTTGTGAGTAGATTCAAAAAAAAAAAACATTTTGTGAGTAGATTCAAAAAAAAAAAAAAATTCAACAAAAAATTCTATTAGGGCAAACACTACTCAAGTTTGGAATTAGTGTTATTTGTTATCTAAACTTCCCATAGCACTTTTTGGAACTGAAAATTTAAAACATTGGTCTAAAATGATCGTTTGACCCCTAGTTTGTTAACATTTAGATGATTAGGTGTTGACTGGATTGTTAATTTGTCCAAATGTGTTGATTTAGTAATATTTTTGAGTGATTTTTCTCTCTTCTCCCTTTCTTCCTAACTTCAACAAACCTTGTGGCCGCATGCCTTCTTTGAAAGACATCGCTGCTATCTTTGAACGATTGTTAGGTGCCTTCATTGTTCATTTGTCTTGAACTAGAACAGTAGTTCTTGTTTGTTCTAGATTTGTTTGGAATGGAGGAGGATCTGCCTATAACTGGACCAAAGGTGATCCTCTACTTCATTTTACACTAAAATACTGAATTCAGATTATATGAACCTAAATTTTCCATGATGGTTAATATCAAGAGTAAAGAAAATTTGTTTCTAGACTTTGTTTTGAAACACTCTACAACATAGCTTCATTCAAAAACTAGATGGCTATTGTGATACAGCATAGTTGACTTTATTAAACCAACAAACTAAAGTGCCCTAGGTGTGGATTTAGATAAGGCTCAGCCCTTCTGCTCTTTATTTATTTATATACAGAAGCAACCTAGAAAAGAAATGTTGAAATGACTTGAAAAACTAAAACTTGCATGATGGTGAATATGAAGTCCGAAGTTGAGAATTGTACTTTAGGTTGTTGGTATTTGTAACTTCTCAAGAATGAATGAAGCTTCATCAAAGTAGTTCAAACTATTGTTCCGTTGATTGATTGAGATTTCCTTTAAATGAAACTTGAGATGCATTATCCTAAGTCTGATACATTTAATGCAACTCTTCCTTGAAGCTTTACTTCCATCATTCTTGAAGTATTTTTTAGTTGAGTTCACCAAAGATTGAAGATGAGTATCACTGCTTATCGAATTTTCTAAGCCCTTAATCCTAGATTTTCATCATCAATACTATTCCAATAGGGAAACTGCAGCCTAAAATCTGTTTTCTCATATCATTTTGGTTTAAAATGGGCTCTTGGGCTTCGAATATCTTTCTTATTCATTCCCCCCCTCCCCCACGAAAAAGAATAAAGAGATAAATACAATTAGGTTAAGTAGATAAGACACTTGGGTCGATTAATTTGATCATCATTTGCCACTTTATTAAAGTCCAAAGAAAAGAAAAATAGAAAACAAACAATGACAAAAACCTACCAAACACAAAAATAAATTAAAACAGACATGATTAGAAAGAACCCACCAAGAAAAACTCTTTTGGATCTTTAAGAGAGGCCCTAGACTAGGTGAAACAACAAAGAAAAACCTTAGATTGTTTAGTCAAAGTAATCACTCGAAAATGACTTAAAATGTAACGTGTTTGCCAAATATGCAAATTTCAACATTTCAAACCTTGTGATAATTTGTTTTTGCAAGGAGAAAATTATTCAAATTAAACCAATTATATTCTATTTCCATCAAACTAATTTGATCACTTCCCAAGGAATGGGTTTCAATTTAATTAATGAACCATTCTTACAATAAATTTTTTAAAGAAAATAAAGCCCTATCCCAAGCAATCAGGTTGTTGACAGTATACTATTTTAGAAGAATATATATAGATTGGTTATCAAACATACTCGCTCAAAAGTTAATATATGGAATTAAAAAAGAAGAAGCTATTGATGAAATTACGAAGAACAATGAATTAAACACTTTTAAATTTTATATAATTAACAACGGAATAAATCCTTAATTAAACCATAGCTAAGATGCTTTGAAGTATAGACTTTATTCTCATAAACTTTAATTTGTTGGATTGGATCCATCTGTTCTAAACCCAAACAAATTTAGGCAGAGCACCAAAATCAACCATCTCTATGGATTTGAATTCTATATGATTCCTTTCATAATATATATACCAAATTGAAAATTACCAAAGTATTCCTTTTTAATTAGGCAGCCATTCCACAAAACCCCATATATACATATTTTAAAACAATGAATAGTTAGAGTTTTGTTTATATTATAAAGTTTTACAAACCATTTTGTTCATTAATTGTTTGAAGAGAGAAGGAAAAAAAGATGCCAAAAACCTAAAAAATTATAGAGAATATATATAATAATAATGTGTTGTCTTAATTAGCTAGGATCCCACTTACATATACATTATTGTTATTAATAAGTAGAGAAAAGAAATATTCTTAATTGTTGTTTTTAAAAAGAGAATTATATGTGATTTAGCTCTCCTTTTCAAGTGTGCTTATACAATGCCTAATGCCTGATTAAGCATATTGAAACTCTTATCCCATCTTTGAAATGCTAATCAATATTTTATAATAATATCTTTTATTTTGATCTTTAAGTTTTGGCTTAATTACTTTCAATTTAGTTCTAGAATTAAAAATGTGATTAACTAATTTTGAATAAAAGATTGGAAGGGTGTGCATTTAAAGGTTGTTGTTGGAGAGGTAAAAAGTGATTAAAAGTAACTTTTACTGCTTTTAATAGTGGATAAAATAGATTGAGATTATTAAATATGTTAAAATCACTTTTATACAAATACGTTAATTGCACATCTTTTAGTAAATTGTCACACATTTTATATAAGATGCTTGGACCTTGTTGCATAAAATGCCCTTGATAATTGAATCATACTATTAAATTTTTACCAATCTATGATTAATAATTTTTTTTTAATTAATAAGTTTGTGAGAATTAGTAAACAATCTTCAACGATCAAATTGAAACCTCGAGATTTTAAACTTTGAAATGCACGTCATTCTAAATATGGTACTAAATTGCTAGCATGAACGTACCTTATTAACGCGGTTATATAGTTAAGGTTAAAAGTTCGATTTTCTAACAACATGCTTTAATCACACTGCCTTTTCACAAAATAAGAAAACAAAAGCAAACCATGAAATTCTTGATTGAGTAATATATATGTTTGTGTGTGTGTGGATGGATGGATATTGAGAAAATATTGAATGTATACATAGTTACGTGAGGAATTTATAAAAGCAGAAAATAAGATAAAGAATATATTCAAAGATTTTAGTTTTCTATAAGTTACGTTTCTATTCCCTTTTGATGACCTAAGTCCCATTGGGTAAATAAATATATCAATTGTGTCGTCATTTAAAAAGTGAGAAATGAAAATAAAATTTTGAAAAGAAAAGTCATTCTTTAATGATTTCGACATTTCATACTTCCTTTTTATAAAACAATATGTTGAAATTAAAATCAAAATTCAACCAAAATAATGGAGGGGTTTCAAATATAACCTAAACAAATCAAAATACGATAAAAATTTTGATCTATCATTCATAAATTATGACGATTTTACGTTACAAAAAGAAAATGTAAGTGCATGATGACATAATATAAAAAAATTTAATTTTTGAACTGTGAGGTTTTTTAAATTTTTAGTTTTGTGACTAATTGATTTCTAAATATATTCAAAATTTTAAAAAGTTGGTTGATTTGTTAGGTGTAAATTTAAAATTCATGTATATAAATATCTCGTTTTACAATAATTTCTTCTTTAATTAGCAAGTGGAAAGAAATGTTTATTTAGAAACTACCTTTCCCTAGTTTTTTAAAATGTTAATTAAAATTTAGTTCTTCTAATTTTAAAAGTTATTTATTTAGTCCATATAATTTGATTAAATCTCATATATAGTTAGGAAGTTATCAAATCATAGAAATTAAATTCCAATTATAAATCATGAAAATTAAATTTGTAACCTTTTTTTCAAACCATTGGCATACAAACTTTGTAATTTGAAAAACATCGAGTGAAAGTAAATAATACAACATACGATTTTAATTATATGTGAAAGTAGAGTTTATATAGTGCATAATTTAGAAAAATAAAAAACATCAAATAGTTATCAAACTAAACTTATAGAACTATTTTGAAGTTGATTTTCAAACATATATGAAATAGGTTTAGGTGTGTATCTAACATGAAATCATAAGTTTAACAAATTATTATTAGATACATTATACAAATTAAAATTGGAAGATTGAGTTAGATATTTTTTTAAAAAAGAAAGTTTAAGAGTCAACTATGGGTTTAAATAGGAAAAGAGAGAGGAGAAATTAGGGTAAGTGATAGTGGTGAGGGGAGAGGATGGGTATCACATGGGCATGTCAAGAGAGATTTGTTTAAAGCAAAGCCATGGTTGTGAAAGTTGGTCGGTTTTAGACATAAATGAATATTTTGTAACCCTAAATGTGTAACATCTTTACTATTCAAACCAAAATATACTTTATTGTAAAAAGTTTTTGTCCTTTTTTCTATACAAATATTTATCATATTTTTATTAGCCCTCAATCACATTTTTTTCAATCTTCTTTCTCGAACCAATATAAAAGAATATAGAGGAGAAATTCTGTGAACTTTCTATTTTAAATTTTACGGACTTTGCAATATAATTAATATCGTCGAGAATGTGTTGCATGAACAATGAATGAATAAAAGAGAAAACAACATTTTAAAATTTTGTTTCGTAATTAAATCATTCATAGTTTTATAACTATATCAAAATAAATTTGGTTGGGTTAGTAATTTAATTGTTTGGAAGTGACTTGTGGACCTAATGGCATAAGCAAAGTTGAGAGAATTTCACTTTTCTTGTCTCACATTGAAGGAAATAAGAGAGTATAAATATCAAAAAGTTTAAGTGGGAAACAAAGTATGTTGGTGGTGATTACATAACTCTATCACTACGTGCTTGCTGCAACGGTCATCCATCTAGGTGGTTCGCGTAATTGCACTAGCATGAATGAAAGAAATATTTTTAATTACCTTTCTTTTTGTATTTTGAAAAACTGATTCGGTATTAATTAATTTTCTCGATTGACCTGACGTCTCCGGACTTGGCCTTTTGGATCACCGAAATCCATCTCATCTCAATCTCTCGAAACCCATCTTTGTCATATCCTAAAAAACATCTTTGTTTCTATTCCTTGTTCCTACGAGTGTACGTCTGAATAGGAAAAACTGCGTTAATCTTGGAGAGCAACCAACAACACAATTGACACTTCAATCAATCTATTTTTGTTCGATATTTGATTTTATTTTATCACAATCCAAAAGTAATTAAAAGCAACGTGAATGGAAAATTCCAACATTAATTTGAAAAATTAAAGTACCCCAGTATTTTTAAAATCCTAGGAAAATATGTAGAGCAATATTATTTTACTATCAAATTATTAACATCTAGCAATATCAACTTTTAGTATAGGTAAAAATTGTCTCTTTCTTTCTAAGAAAAAAAATTAACTTTGAAAGATATATATATATATATATGAACAATTTGGTTGTAGACCTAATATACCAAGAATATTAGGTACTCCATATATGTGTCCGTAGTGTTACTTAATTAACTTATTAAATTGATATTTCCAATGTAGAAGAAACGTAATACGTAAGGTTAATTACATATTAAATCCATATTAATTTTTGCTTTATAAGAGAACTTGATTCATTTAAATCTATGGATTATTATTCCATGTAGAGTGGACAAAACCCAATCTAATATTCTACCCATCTTTCATTTTAATTCATCCTTACAATCACCTTAAAATTCTTGGATAATGATTATGATTTTGTTAAACAATTAAAAACCAAAATCACATCACCATGAGTTGGTTAGTGGTAAAATAACAAGAACAAAGATCAAGTCATTTGTTAAATGTATGTATATGTATTCTACTAACTTTCTTAACACACCAAATGAATTATACGATCATGAATTATATTGTTTGTAAAATTAGTCGACATTCACTTATAAGTTGACCTATACATGCACGGCGGACCTCGCACACACATAAAATGGTTACAGTTGTTAACCTATAGAAACAGCTAAACTGTTACGTGACACAAACTAAATTATGAGACTGTCCTTGAAGGTGGAAAGAGGGGGAACAAATGGAGAAATGGGACAGGGTGTGAGCCAAATGGACAAATGAAAAGAAAGAAATAGATATATAATATATTGTGAAGATGATTATATGTATAGGGAATTTATATAAGAGATGGTGGGGACTGGGGGTGAGTGTGTAATGGAATTGGACCCTTTAGATACCTGAAGAAGAAGCAAAAATGAACAAAGACTATGATGACTTCAATTCATCTTTTGGTTGCCCCTAAACACTCAATTATGTTTTGTCCCTTTTAAACTTCAACTACTTTCTTAAACTCAAACCACACATTTTCTCCCCTTCAATTAGCTGTTGGAATATGATCTCTCTCTCTCTCTCTCTCTCTCTTTTCCTTTCTTTTATCATTATGCCCACCTTTCAATTTTTAGGGTTTTCTTTTGCTCCTTTGTGGATGGACATTAGCCACTTTCAATACCTTTTTTCTTACATGTGAGAGAATATATTTGAAATCGATCCAATTCAGTATTTAATTTGTCTGTTCATTTCTAGTAGTTTCTTGAAGATGATGCGTATATGTAAGGTGAATTGTTAGAACGGAATAATAATATTGTTCTTTATTCTTGGATAAAACTTATAAACACTCAATTGATGTGAACACGCACGTTCTATCAACTTCAAAGTTTCTTTTGTTGTCTTTTTTAGTATAAGTTAGGGGAAAGAATTTGAACATGAAATCACTTGATTCTCAATTCTCGATATATACAAGTGTCAGTTGAGTTAAGTTATCGTTGTTTTTTAGGTTTTCTTTTTCCTCACATATTATCACATTAAAATTAACAAAACTAATAAATACTTATACTTTTATATTATATAAATGTCTCGAACGTGAGGTCAAGTTATGAAAAAACTAAAATGAAAAAAATATATTTCTTAAACTTTTTATCATTGAAATTTAGCTCTGAATTATTTGGATGTTAATTTTCAGAAAAGATGAAAACATTTATTTTCTTAAAAGAAACAAATAGTTATTTTTGCTTGCTTTATTATATGTATTTATTTATTGTATTGAAATTATTTAGTTTGTAAAATTAGAATATGATTTAAATTACAAGGTGTCGTGATTACTACAATATTTATATATATATACGTTTGACAATATTAATAAAAAAAAATCACTAATAATTTATAAAAGTATATAGAAAAAAGGTAGAAATTAAATTAAAAGTAATTTTGGAATAAACATAAATAGTTACATCATATATTTTAATAAAGAAGCAATAATATCTGTTTTTGGAAACAATATATCAAATATCTTTTGAAGAAAATTTTGAAAAAAATTTGAAGACAATATAGATTGATGATGATATATATATATATCAATTCCTCCCAATATTATCATTATTCAAATATTCAAATGACTTAGAGATATGCATTGCAAGACTGCACTGCATGTACACATGTGTCCATAGAATATATATATATATATATATATATATACATATAATCCAAATTACATATTCATTTTTAATATAATTGTATATTTACAAAAATTAAAGGCAAAAAAAGTCAGCATATAAAATTCCATTTGTATAATTTTTATTCCCCATCAGCCTTGTTCAATATTTGAAAATAAAAACAATATACAATTAATGACTCGTTTAGTAATCATGTAGGTCTTCGAAAATAATATATTGGATCTAATTTCTAGGTCTCAAATATATATGTTTCGAAATATTTATAACACGTTAATATTACCATTTCTTAAACAGAGAGCAATAATATTTATTGAATTATTTTTCCTTTTTAATTTCTTTCCTTATTCTTTTTATATGTTAGTCCCTAATATTAAATTAAACTAAGTTAATACTTAAACTAACATAATGTCTACATCACATCTTACTTCCAATATTTTATAATTAATTATAATAAAATAGTATTAAAAACAACTCTCCATTTTTAGAAGATATAATATTAAATTCTAATCTTCACATTTTCATAAATTCAATATCAATATTGACACGAGAGGTAAATCGAATATATAAAGTAAGCGATAATTTACCACTAATTGTGAACATAATATACACAATAAATAATTTCTCATTCAAGAAGAAAAAATTATTTACTTACTATATATAATAAATAATGTCCAATATATACCATCCTTTTACTAAGTTTGAATGTATTTGTACATGGTGTCTACATGCCATACAAATATACATTATTAGTGTTCCAATAAGCTCACCATCTACTCACCAAATTACCTGTATTTTATGGTGGAAAATTTTAGATAAAATTTGATTATTTGATTATTTCATAATTTGTTATATTTAATTAAAAAGGTTTGGTAATGGTAATTCCATTATTGAAAGGTACATCCACAGAGAGGAAAACATAAAGTGGGAAAATATAATTGTTGAGGGAATACACACAAACACATAAAAGACAAAGATTCCCACGTGTGGGGTTTTGAAAAAGATATTTTTTTCTTCTTCTTTTTTTTGAAAGTCTTTTGGAATTTTGTAATATAAATGGATTCCCCATATCCGATAATTAAATACCCTATAGATTTAAAAACAATGACAAGTTTTCTTTTTTCTTCATTTCCTAAAATAATATGTCCCTTCTCAAATTCGTATCAATCATCAATTGTTAGGTCTAGTAATAAACTTTTTAAAAAAATTTAAAATACAAACCAAAGAACCTTTCATACTTACCTAAGAACACAACTTGTTAATATATTTAATTTTACGAGTTTTCATTGCTTTTTTTGTTTATACTATATTCTATATACAATATTAAATCCTCCTTTATTCTAACACAATCAACATATTCAATTAATCTTCTTATTCTATATTCGTTAGAAAGTTTAGACGGAATAAATTAAATTAAATTAAATATATTTATAACGATCGCATACCTAAAATTTAATATTCTAAATGTTATATTAAAGTGTGTAAAATGTTTTTGAAGTAAAATGCATATTTATATCAAATACATTTATATAACTTAAGATAAGATGTATATTTAAGTATTTTTCTTATTTTCAATTACTTAAAAATTTAACTTCTTTTTTTCTCTGTTGAATTTTTTTAATCCTTCTTACGAAACTTTTTGAGACCCCACTTCACATTAGCCTCCATATCCTTTGAAGAAAACAAAAACAAAAACATGGCACATTAAAGTTTGTTCTTTTGCCCAAAGGAAAAAAAGAAAAAAACTCACTTTCTCTCTTACTTCTTCTCTTCTCCTCTCTCCCTATATATATATATATATAAGTACACAACCTTCTCACCAAATCAATCCCTCCATTATTATTCTCCAAACCCAAAGAACCAACCAACGTCCAATTAAGTGTACAGTGTGAAAGAAAGGTAATAAAATGTCAGGTGTTTGGATTTTCGACAACGGCGTGATCCGGCTAGTGGAGAGAGCAGGTGCAGCAGAGACGACGACGTCCGGGGGATCAGGGAAAAGAAAAGTTCTGATATACACACCAACGAACGAGGCGATGACATCGTATGAGGTGCTAGAAAACAAGCTATCAATGTTGGGATGGGAAGTGTACTATGAAGATGGAGAGGTTATGCAATTTCACAAACCATCGTCTGTGGATCTAATTTCACTTCCTAAAGATTTTAATAAGTTGAAGGCTAGACACTTATACGACATCGTTGTGAGGAATCGTAATCTTTTTCAAGTTAAGGACATGCAGTCCCACTAATTGTAGGACCCCTATACCCTTAACTATTACTATCTCTCTCTTTATAATTAATGCCTTTTTTCTTCTTCTTCTTCTTCTTTTGAGATGATGTAGTTTGTTTGTGTGATTGATTATTATTGTGTTTATGTGTGTGTTTGAAGGTAATAATATATATATAATATATATATATTGGGGGTGGTTTGATTATTATGTAAATTTTGTTGTTGAAATTACAATTCACAATGGAATTAAATTATATAAATTTGAAATTATTGTTTTTGAGTTTATTTGATTTGATAAGTCTCTCCTTTCTCTCTTTCTCTCTTTTTTTTTTTAAGTAAAAATATATTCGAAACCGAAATCTCTTTTAACTCTAGAGTATATACAAGTAGTTAAACTCTTGTTGGTATATCTTTCTCTTGTTCTTGATGTATGGAAGAATTTGTCTACCATTTTTAAGATACTACTTTTGTTTTAACATATATTTGAGTTTTATACTCTCATCTATCTAAGTTTAGTTTATCTAGTTTTACTAGATCTTTTTATTATTATTATTATGAATTATGAGAAAATATATTTGTACATTGTTTTTTCTATTATGAATTTTTTTTATTATTGTTAAAAAAAAAAAATTAGAATACAAAAACAAGACTTGAACCAATAAGTTTTTTTTATGGATGGGAGGTATTAGAATGAATGTATGAGTTATATTAAAGGAAGATATAAAGTTGATTAAACTTTGCACTTCTCTAAATAATATTTTAGGACTTGAATTAATTAGTGGTTTTATATATATATATATATATATATATATATAAGTTTAGTCCTAGTACTTTTGTGTCTACTATCACATGTGATAATTACCAATCAAATACTGAATTGGAAGTTCATAAACTTAATTAAACTTATAATTCTAACATTTTGTTTTATATTTTTAGTGAATAGGATTTGGAAATTATTGAATGTCACTATATATAAAACTATATTTTATAGGGTTGGATTATTTTACAAAGGGAAGTGAGGTTAAAGAAGAATGGGGAGTTGACACGTAGATAAATATAAAAAAATTTATAAAAAGAATAAATTAATCACATTTCCAATTTTTAAAATAAAGTCATTTTTTTTTAAATATGAATTTTGGGATGTAGCTAAGTTAGGGATATAGATATTGTCCCCACCTCAGCATCCATTTAAATGCATTATTAATCAAGCAGTATCTTCCTCAAGATTTGGAAATATTATTTTACCTATATGTAATATATATATATATATATATATATATATATATATATATATATATATATATATAATATTATATATATATATATATATATATATATATATATATATATATATATATATATATATATATATATATATATATATTTCTCTTAATGCAAATTCCCATTTTACAAATAATACCCATAAAATTAAAAATATATATATATACATTGAGTTATTTTTTTTCAATGTTTTATGTTTTACCATATAATATATTTTGTTGTATTAACGAATATTTAATATTTTCTAATAAATATGTAATAAAGGTTATTATATACATATTTGATGTTTAAAGTAATTATATTTTTATCTGATATTTGTTGTTTTATTTTATATTTTTTAGAAATTTCTATCAGCTGCTTCACATATCCAATTATATATAGAATTATGAGCCTAGCTAGTCACATTATTTTTTGTCTAACTCTCAAATAATTTCTCCAAGATTTGATTATTACAGACATAAGTGAGAGAGAGAGGTTTTGATTGGAAATTCTTATGTATCCAACTTTCTGTCCTATATATGATTAAAAAATTTACATACATACATGCATACATACATATATATATATATATAATCGATAAAATATATGGTTTGAATATTAATTAAATTTAAAACAATAAGTGATAAAAGAAGCTAAGGAAATGGTTACCATGCAAAATGCAGAACAGCCCACAGAAAAAATGGTTAAAATACAATCTCACTTCCTATACTCCAAATTGAAATGGTTAAGTAAAGAAATTGAAATGCATTTATTAGTTAAAATGAAAAGAATAGTGAATAATGATAATTGAAGAAAGGAAGGGGGGGAAAAAGCGAGGTAAGGTAAGGGTTAAGCATATGGTAAAAGTAAAAAAGGGTGGTTGAGATATGTGGGGTTAGGGTGAGCTGACATAGCACGTGCATGCGCCACAAGCTGGCGACGATAAGACTCGCCCTCATGGGTCAACGGATTTCGCCCATATCGTGGGGGAACAAACCTACCTTTTTCTTTCTTCTTCTTCTTCTTCTTCTTTTTAATACTCTTCCTCCTCCATAGCTAATCTTCAAATTTCGACATTGATGGTGGTACACATTTTTAAGAAGGAATTATATAGAAGAACACAATTTTTTAAAAAATTAATTAATATTTACATTGTATTGTTGATTGTTTATTTAATGTTTCATGAGTTTTTTTTTTATTATTTATTTAAATGTCAATCAATTCTTCATGTGGAGACGTGGAGTTGATATGAAAAAGAAAATGTAGGGTGTAAGATTGGGACAATAATAATGATAAGAAAAAAGAAAAAGAAAAATATTTAGAGAGAGAGGGTTTGAGAGTCACGTGTGTATATGAGTAAAACCCATTCCTATTTGGAAAAGAGAGAAATGGGCACCAATACTTTCTCCCATTGAGCCGTCGCTTCCCTAATTACCTACTTCATACACAAAAGAAAACGAAAAACATATCATTTGGATGTTTATATATATATATATATATATTTATATATACATATCCCCCAGGCCCATCGGCCATACACTTGCATGCATGCACATTATATTATTTGGATGACCTACATTTTTGTTACGATCCATATCATCTCCCCATTTTGAATTTTGAGTTTCTTTCTGCCTTTCAGTAAATAGAGTGTACCTGCTTACTAAGATTGTCAAAATTTTCTTTTCTTTTCAATTTTACGTGTACAGTATAGATCGACTCATTAGATACTTTTGAAAGTTACAACCAACTAATTAAACTTGCAATTTAACTAAATCATCGTGTGTAAAAAGTAGAGTATCGAACAAATCAATTGTTGTATCGTGGATTGATAGTCACTATCTTGAAAATAAACTACAACAATAATATGATCTCAATGCTAGATTGTTTAGTTATAGTAGGTTGAGTCTCTTCCATGGTTAATTAACACAATATCTTTCTCTCACATGACGCACTAGTTGGGAAAAAATCAAATGAAAGTAAAAAACTTTGCTTAAATCGAAGAATTAGATCAATAATTTAAAGTTGTTTCGTTTTAGATCTAAAAAATTTAATACTTAAGCAAGGAGACAAAATTAAAAGTTTAATTCCATTGTTATGCACACTTTATCTATAATATGAGTTCAAATTTGATCACATTTTAGTTTCTATATGGTTTATTTCACTTTATTTACTAATTTATAACCCTATCAAGTTGATGACTTGATAAGTGACTATGTTTCTTTTTCACCAGCTCTTTTGACTTTAACCTTTAATCTTTTTAGTGATTTTGTTGAGCATGGTACCTTCGCCCTAATCAACTTTGTTGGTACACAAAACAAACACCCATGGTTCTGTAAACGTTTAGCTTTACAAATTATGTGAACAATTTTTTAATACAAGCACCAACGACAACGTGATATTGAAAATACAATCAAAGTTTTACATTAGTTAGATAAAATACAAGAATATAAATTAAAGCAACCATCTCTATTGACATTAGATTCTTTAGAAGACAAAGCCACATGAGAATTATATTCTCAACGTGAACAATACATCATATTTCAAGATATTTAAAAAGGTGTTGTCCCTTGCTAACACATATATATGAGGAAAGGTTGTACGCAATGGGCAAAACTCGAGTCATTTTCAACAAAATACACAATAGCTTTTTGAGGCAAGGGATTATCCAATACTATTAGTATAACCAATTTTTGTTACATGTAAATACTATTTAAAAGTTTTCAAATTAACTATAATTATCACTATTTCAAAATCTTTCCTTTGCTACAATATTCACTATTTAATATAGTATAAATATTTATTATCTTCAACAAATTAAAATAGTTAATCCATCAAATACTACGATAATGTTAATAATAAAAAAAGAAAAATTGGTAATAAAATTGAAAATACAATAATTAACATTGAATAACTCCAAGCCGATTACGAAGGAAAACACTTTTTTTTCAAAACATTCATAACAATAAATTTTGAGAGTCTCAAATTAAAGAATTTTGAAAAGGGAATATACTTCAATTTTAAAACATTGAGAGAAAAGGAACAACAACATATAGGGGTGAAAATAATGTTTCAAAACTAAATACATTTTCATCAATCTAATTATTAATATCCAACAAATAGTTTGCTTTGTTGAAATATTCAAGTTGGTTATTCACCCTCCAATTTTATCAACTTAATTAATTGATGTTTAATTATCTATTAAATATATGATTATTATTGTTGTTGTTTTATCTTAAATTTGCTAATGAACTCTATCAAATTCAAGACTAAAATTGGAAAAATTTTAAAATATCATTGGACTCGTTTGTTCAATTTTAAAATTTAAGAAATTCTTTCTTTTCTCTTTATTAATTTAATTTCTTTCCTTCACTAACTATTTTGTTTGTATATTGAAATTGCATAGTATTTTTTATTTTTTGGATCTAATTTGGGTATGATAGTTAGATTTTAAAATTTTATATGACTAAGCAATTAATTAATTTAAAATAATTATATATGAAGTGAAATATAAAAAATAGTTAGTAAAGGAAATAAAAAGAAGAGTAGAAGAAGGTCGTCTTTTTCCGCACAGTTTCAGCCACGAGGAAGAGAGTGAGCAAAGTGGTGAGTGAAGCGTGGCGTTGGGTTTTGTTTTCGTTCAAATTTCAAATCTTCCACAAACTCTGTCCCCATCTTCTCTTATTTTTCTTCCTTTTTTTCTCTTTCCTCTAATCTTTTGAATTTTGATTTCGATTTCGATTTCGATTTCATCCATCCCCATCCCAACCCTAATTCCCAATTCTTCACATTCTGATATTCCCCATTTCTATTTTTCGATCCCTGCTTCTATGGCCGACTCCGACTCTTCCACTCCTTCCCCTGCTCCTCTATCAGCAGTGAGTTCTCTTCATTTTCTTCCTTTTCACTCTTTGATTATCCCCCATTTTTTTTTTCCACATACCCATCTTCTTCTTCTTTCAATTGCTTACTCAACCCCTTGCTTTTTCTATCTGACATTCTTATTTCTTCTGTTCACAGAAAAAGGAGAATCTAACCCCCATTGGCTCCAAAATTACGGTATATATATTCTTTTTCTTTTTTTGGACTCTATTACTTTTATTTGTGAATTTTGCCTTGTGATGTTGAGATTATGAAGTTTAATTGTAAGATATTTGAGAACTAAATTGTACATTGTTTGAAGTTGGGATTTTGAGAATATGAATTATATGTGTTTGGGACTTTTCAGATTGTGCAGCTAAAGAGTGTTATGAATGTAAATAAGAGATTTTTGAGTTTTCGGGTCCTGCTGATGTAGTATTAATAATTAACATGGTTTCCTAAAATGTGGGAAGTCCTGAGTTCAAATTTCTTTAGTGTCATTTCCTATTCGTTTCTTGTAATTGGATACTTGTAGGGTTATCTACTAATTTTCGAACTAGAGATGGGAAGGAAGGAGTGTTAAGAACATATAGAAAAAGTATATACATTAGCTTATTAGCTAAGTCTTTTGGGTGTGGGGTGTGATTTCAAAGTCTAACTGCCATTTAACTTTGATCTTCTGAGATTTTCCACGTTTGTTCTCAGGAATTGAACGAATCAAGATCAGAGCTGCTTAATAGAATTCAATCTCTTAAGCAGGTGAAATTTAGATTTACAGTGAGCCTGATTAAGCCCTTGCTCATTTTTAGTTGTTTCTGTTCTCTGATTTTGTAAACGTTCCCTGTGTTTGAGCATTATTTCAGGATCTCCAGAATTGGAGGTCAAAGCTAGACACGCAAGTTCATACCTACCGCAGTGTAAGTTAATAGTAGTGAATTTTGTCTTGGCTTTTATTCTATTTGTTCATGCTTTTTTATGTATTCACATATTTCTTAAATGTAACTCCACGGTCCACCAGCCAGCTTGCCATGTTCTAAGATATTTGTGTTTGAGTTTCCTACAATGGGTCAACATGATCCATAATCAAGTTGGTTATCCTAGAAGCCTACTGTAATCAGATCTTGTGGCTCATACAGACAGCCGGTTACTGTAGGGTAGACGTGATGTTGGTTAACTGATTCTTGGTAGTTCAAACTTCAAAGAGATCTCAACTCAAGTCTGCTAATGTTTTCGTCGTGTAGGATATTTAATCCCTCAATACCTTGGTTTACAAGAAAATGTACGCATAGGCTATTCATCATAATGAAATTTTCCCGTTTGTTGGTCATATCCATCGGTATCCCCCCTATTTCAATTTTATCTGTGTTCCTGCAGCATTTGATACGTATCTTCAATGCTTCATGCAGGAACTCTCTGAACTCAAGAAATCACTTAATGTTGAAGTAGAGCACCTTCGCACGGTAAGGAGCAATGCTTCACATATTGAATATGCCTTTAAACTTTTTTATGCCATTTGGAAGGGCAATAAATTTGTAACATGAAACCAGGAATTCCAAGAACTAAGGACTACGCTTCAGCAGCAACAAGAAGATGTGACTACTAGCTTGAGGAACTTGGGTGTAAGTTCTATTTCTAACAAGTACTGACTTTCAGACTAAAATATACAAATGAATTTCGTCAAAACACCACCAACCCATACTGTCTCACCATATTCGTGACCAATATATTGAAGAAAGTTATGAAATGCTAGCAGCTTCAGGATGTTTCTGTGGACAATAATGAGACACAACATCAACATCCAGTAGGAAGCCCCGACAAGGAAGATGCAGACGAGGCTAAGAAGGATAACTTAACAGAGGAGAAAGGTAATGAAGCTGAGAATTAAGTGGCAGTTTTAGCATGGTACGTTTCTAAGCTTTTCATTGCATGGTAAGAGAATCTTAGCAGTTCTCTCTAGGCGATGGATTTCCACATTTTTCTATTTTGCATCATGCTCTATTTAAATTTCAATCTTTGTAACGATAGGGTTCTTTCAATATTTCCCATTGAGGTGTTCTATGATATCTCCACCCTTTAGAGCTGATCTATCTCTTTGGCTATGTCTCTTTCTCTAAATAACTATGGAGTTTATGTTGGACAAACTTTCAGTACTTCATAGCATTGGTTCATTGAAGAACGACGTGTTTCTTGGTTCTATATTTCTCTCAGTTATAAAGAATTGTGGGGCAGAGTAGTTATTCTTCTTGCAAAGGCTTGGTTTTGGTAACTATTTGGTTCGTGATTTTGATTTTTTGAAAATTGTATTTGCCTTCTTGTAATTTCTTTTGCGGTTTAACAAAACATAGTAACTTATGGATGGAAGAAGTGATTATAAGTTTAATTTCTAAAAGACAAACAGTAACCAAACCAAACACCATTCAAATACGTATATTAGCATATTGATGTAAACTCGAAGATCAATACTTTGGTATCAAAATTAGGCTTTTGTTCCTTGAAATTTTTAGCTTAACTAATTAAATTAGTATGATAGTTCTAGTTGACGTATGTTTGTTAAACTATGTCTTAAGTTTTCTTTTTTGTTATTTTGATGTATGTATTTTCAAATTTTTCAATATTTTTACATTTTTACAAGCGTTGGCATAATTTAACGAACTTTTTTGTAAAATAAGAACTCTTTAATACAAGTTTATGGTTATATTTAAGATTTTTTATTTTATTTTTGTGAAAATCACATTTTAAGAAAATTAGTGAGTAAAGTCATGCTAAAATTTCAATAAAGAAAAAAAAGAGATAGAAGTTTGAAGGGATGAAATGCATAGTTTAAGTATAAGAATCAAAATGAAAATGATTTTAAATCAATCAAAATTATATAAACGAAATTAGAATTAAGTTATTTTATTTTTTACTACCAATTAGAAATAAATTTCAAAGCTTCACGAAGCAATTAAATATTAAATTCAAATTTCAACCACAAAAATCATATACCCAAATGAAGCTACATACAAAAAACTGAGTTTAATAAATCTCCTAAATAAAGCTAATAACACTATAGCTTTTATTTTTTCATTCAAATCTTAATAATGGAGCATCTACCAAAGCAACCATAATTGAACTTGCATATAACATAGAACACATTGGTTGGTGATTAAGAGGCCTACATTTACAATCCAAAACTATACATATAGACTAAAAATATTACTAGATGTGTAAGAAGAAAAATACTTACGTTTGTTTAGGTTTATACATTTGATCAAATCATCCAACGAATGAAACGAGATCATTCAAATATGGGTCGTGTAAGAAAGATAAAGATGGTCAAATAATTGAATTTTGTACAATAATGTACGATTTGATTTGATTTATATTTATTTATTTTGGGAAAATATAGATTTGGAAAGGTTTTCTTGACATCAATGAAGCTTTAAATTTGAAATGTACTTTTAACTTCACACGCACATCAACATTATTCATTTTATTTTCCCAACGATATGAATTTACATTTTCCGAAGCAGAGTTGGTGGGATCACTTTAATTTTCTCACAATTATTAAAATATCAATTATTATTTTCTCAACCAACAAATTTGGTCACTTAAAACTACTCCTATTTATTTCCCTTTATTACCTCTTATTAAATATTAATCCCAAAATTTAAAATAAAAAGGAAAAAAAATCTCAAAAGTTTAAAATATGGAATAACTAGTAATTAACTTAATCAAAATTTCCACCACTTAAAAAACATACAGAGGTGGGATAATCTAAAAACTGCTTCTAACATGGTGTTGGTTTTGTTGAGTTATACTTGGATTAGATTGTGTTTGGCTGTCTAGTTTCACACACCTAACCAAACCCATATATGGTATGTGGAGATTGTTTGCTTTACCAAAGCTTGGGACTAGCTACAAAGATGAAGTAATGTAAACCCAAACTATAGAAAATTAGAGTTATTAAGTCCATCTCTGAAGCTATATAACCAAATACAAGCTAACATAAAAGACTTTTGAAACCTATTTTCACCTCAAAAATTCAAACAATAGGGTCATACATTTAAACTACCAAGTTCTGTAAAACTAAACTATACACAAAAGAATAAGATATAAGATAATGAGAGAGCAGCTAGGAGTTTAATGACAAACAAGACTTGGAAGTGCTACAAAACAGAGGAAAGGGTAAAGGGGCTGTTTGCTGTTTTCATTTATACATTGTTAATTGTGTTGTCCTTTTTACCTTCATAACTTCTGGCTGTCAATCAAAATTATATATGTTGCGTGGGAAAATGGGAGTGTTCTCTCTTTTCACTTATTTGCAAATATATAAATTCACTTACAACTGTAGGGCTGTCTGTATCAAGTTGTCATCTTAACTATGTTTGCCTTTACTCAGAGATCATCAGATGCCCCTTGGCCATGGCCGCACGTCTACCTAAAGGAAATGTGGCCTTTTTTTTCTTTTTGTTTACAGACAGAATACAACATTGGTTTTAACCAGCTCATGCATTATGTGGTTCATTCAATGCATGAGAGAGAGAGGCCAACAAATTTATTTTTGACTCGCTATTTATTAGCGATACTAGGACTCCTACCTACTTCGTGAGAATTCATCTAATAAATTCTCCTTAGTATACTCACAAGTTTTTCAACCTTCTTCAATAGATTGGGAGAGTGTTTAGTCCGCTGACTTCATAAGTCGGTTTTAAGTAACTTCATCAAATTCATTAGTGTTCACTATTGAAGTTTGTACATTTATTGAAAAACTTTAGCTAAACTTTGATTTTCTAACTTTAACATATTAACTACATGCTTTAGAACTCAACTTAGCACCTCTAGCACTACAAAAGGATACGTTTGGATTAACTTAATTATGAGTGTTTTAAAGCTCTATTTAAACACTTGAAAATTTAAGGGGAACAAATGTTACGTCTTGATGTGTTTGTTCTCTTATTGCTACTTTTCGTAGTCGTATTCTTGACAACAAGAATGTAAGGTTGATTACTAACACTTTAATCAGATTTTTAAATTTTACTTTGTTTGTTTTGAATGTCTTTGCTTGGATTCCCTTTTGAAATCTCAATCAATTTCAAAATATGAAAACAAGTTATTTGATAAGAACAGCTTTTCCTAGCATCTAAGGTTTGGAATTAAAAAAAAAAAATACTTGTAGGAGGTAGGGCTATACAGGACAAAGGAAAACCTAATTTGAAAACCAAAATCACTGGCAAAACCTAATAGAAAATGTAGAAGAAAAGAAATCTTAGATGGGCTGTGGCAAAGATTTCTCAACTTCCACATAAGGAAAACCCTCATTGGACAAATCTTGGTATTCTTAACTCCTATTAATCAATCGTCATTAATGAGTCAAATAGAAGAGGAAAGGGTTGCACCAAAGTAAGCTTGAAAAGGCGAGGATGTGATTGTGAATGAATGTAGGGATTATCTAATTGGGAGAAGATAATAGTATTATTATACATTGGGTGAAAAGAGAAAAAGAACAATAAATCTTGAAATGTGATACAAAGGAGGATTAAACAATGGGTCAATCTAGATTAAAGAGGGAGAGGGAGTAGTTCAGATAATTAAAAAGACCATTTAATGCATGATGATTTTTTAAATTTGTTAAAAAGAGTTTTAGAGTTTCCAGGATATTTGTTGGGAGAGAGTGAAACCTGGCAGCCTGCTTTTAAATTCCACTATAATTACGGGGAGAAAGCTAGGAAAGCTGCTACTCTTTTGTCATTTTCTTGATAGACCAGTGCTCTTTTCGAACTCCCTTCTTCAATACTATGTATATAGCAAATCTATGGAATAATGACTCCTCGACTCCATAGTTTCACTTTCAATCTCTCTTTTTGAACCAGAAGCAGATTTTTGGTCATTCCCGTCTCTTACTGAACTGGGACTTTCCTTCCAATGGCTGTGGTATGTTCTGAAGCAGCACCCTCACAACCACTCAGAGCACAGGTAAATAAATGCCTACTCTTTCTTACCAAGTTTTGAACTTTTTCTTTTTCTTTTTCATCTCCTCAGGCATTCCCCCGTTCATCCCCTTCTTTTCTTTGCAGGTTTGGGTCTTGAAAGTTTCTATTCACTGTGAAGGGTGCAAGAGGAAGGTTAAAAAGGTTCTACAGAGCATTGATGGTACCATTCCAAATTGTACACTTTTACTGTTTTTGGTTTCAAATGTGAGAAAATTAACAACTGATAGTTCCAATTTTTTTCCTTCCATGTTAGTTCTTTTACCAGTGAAGTATAGGATTTGGGAACTTTTACAAGTTGCCCTTAGTCTAAAGCTTTGGAAGTGATAACCTTCTTAATCTTGTAGGCGTTTATACGACCATTATTGACTCAGACCAACAGAAAGTTACAGTCACTGGAAATGTTAGTCTTGAGACTCTGACCAAGAGGTTGGGAAAGGCAGGTAAACATGCGGAAATATGGCCAGAAAAGCAAGCGGGAAAAGAGAAACAGAGCATCAAGATGTTGGAGACTAACAAAGGGAAAGACCAAGAAAATGTAAGAAGTCCAGGTACTAATAAAGCTTCAGCAAAGAAGGTTGAGTTTAAGGTCAGCCCTGTCAAGAAAAACCATGAAGAACAGAATAACAAGTCAAAGAATATTGGAAGCTCTCCCAAGAAACCTCCGGCCAGGGAGGCCACGCCGGCTTCCGGCTCCAAGGGCAGTACTACTGGACAAGAGGGTTGTTCTCCAGACAAAAGTAGTGAAAAGAGGAAAATGAAGGGGCATCCAGGTAATAACATTAGTGATAAATCAAGTTCAATCCCCCAAAATGGACATGGGCTATTCAATGAGGATCTAGAAGTGGGCCTAAAAAATGGTAACCCAATGACACACCAAATATACACAGGCCCAAAGGGTTATATTTTCCCTCCACCTATTTTGGGGTTAAATTACAATGCGCCTCATTTAGGTAAAGGTCCTGAATTTTTTTACCATGTCCCACCGATTCCATATTCATATTCAAATGATCCGACAGACAACTATGAGGATCAAGCAAAGCCACAGACGTACCTGGATTATTTCAGTGAAGAGAATGCCCATGGATGCTTCATCATGTGATGTACTAACATCAAGACAATATCGAAATCAAGGGCAAGATATGGTAATTTGAAGTCATGGTTTTATGTAGTAAAACAGCGGAGGATGAGTATAGATGTACATGAGTGAGATCCAAAATGACAGGAAGGTTAGCAAGTAGAAAAGTTTTGAAGGGCTGGGTGCTTCTAATTTTTGGTTTAAAAGAACATTTAGGTTTATTGTGCTCTCTTTCAAGTGAAACTTTCTGCAAATTTCTAATGACACTAACTAGGAGTAATCTAGAAAAATTATTCAATTTCAAGTTTGTCCCAAAAGTTCAATGATTGAACAATTTTCAGCTTGAGATAGTTTTTCTATTTAGAACAAAAGAATTTATACTACACCATGTAAACGGTGTATACCTATTCAGCATTATGCATTTGTTTACTTTTACGCTAACATTCCATTATCCACTCAAATCCTAACTACCCCCATCTGACATTGTCGTATCTGAAGCTAAAGAGAAAATGGCAGAATAAGTTAAAATAGTATGTAGTTACCAGTCTTCCCAGTTCCCAGTATCTTGGATCCAAGCAATTCAGAATACAATAGTATTAGCATTCAAGGACCGTTTTCCCCTCTAATATTTTGTGCATCTTGGACCAACCAGCAAGTTAATTTAATTTAGTGCCATTGCCGAGATGGTGTAAGAATGTAACAATATTTACGTGGTAGAGGAAAGATACACTGATCCATAACTTGGTGAATATATCAAAATCAAATGCAGAATCTAGCAGATCCTATAAGAAGTGCACTACTAGCATTTTCTTAAAGTTAAAAAAAAATGTGTGAAAAATCAAACTTGTAATGTATGCCTTATCCATTTAGCGACATTTGGCTTGTTGCATATTAGAATAAGCGTATTTAACTTGAAAAGAGAGATTGACCACAATGGAGAAGAAACAATGATCTTTGTGATTAGAATCTTCAGAGATATCATTCAGACCCTAAGACAGTCCTTTGTGGTTACATCCAAACTTTTAACTTTTCTTGGATCTTTCAGCATTTATCTCTAAGAATAAGAGACTTCGCTATAATTAAAATGTATTTTATTGTAAAAGTACAAGAACCTGATCCGAGAACAAGAGGTTCTTTGATCAGATTTTGAGCCAAATAATGAAAAGAAACATAAGGACCCTATCAAAATCAATTGTTTCTCACTTAGATACATATAGTATGAGAACTACCACCACAGGTCTAAGTGCATAACTACGAAATAAAAATGAGCTAATGCAGGCAAAAACAGCCAAATTTAAGCTTACATGCTAGTTGATGCCCTTGTGGTGCGCTGATTTGTTCCAAGGATGATTATTATAACAGTTACATCATCATGATATTTCCTTCTCCTGCCGGCTGGAATGGTAATTAACTCTTCCTTGCTAAAACCTATAAAACATAAGTTCTTTCATCATCAGCTCCGATTGATTCAAACAGATATGAAAATTTCAAGTTATAGGCACAAGATTAGTCTACTTCTGAGGAAAATACTAAAACACCTCGTTGTCTTAAACAAGTAGTTATTATTTATTTATTTTTAATCCTTTTTATGAAGTAGCTGATGCGAAGAAAATAAAACACTAGGAGGGTGTTTGAGTCCCCAACTTCAAGTGGAGTGAGCTATTATACACACGTTAACTTCAAGTGAGTTATTATACACACGTCAAGTTTTACTATTTTAAATCATTTTTTGTTACAGTGCATACTATTTCCTACTTAGACTAAAGTAGCTTACACTTCAAACTCGGACTAGTATAACCCAGATACTCTAATAAACAACCCAACACTCCAAACACCTCCTAAGATGTGTGGGTTTCAATAACTACACAATCTATTAGAAAACTCATGTTAAAAATTAAATAAAATTGACAGGTGAAATAACATGAGTACAATTTCTCCAGCCGGCCAAACAGCAGAATCAAAGGGCAGTGTTTTCACTGAACTTGTACTCAATGTCAGTATCCTTAAATAATGGCTACTGATTAGTATTTTACAATATTAAAGAACACCTCTTCAAAAGATTATCCTAAGTGAGAACGGATAAGAGGATACAATATAGAACCGGCAAGGGTACTCTAATTCTAACCCCAATTTGTTCCAACAGTATTAGCCTTTTGGTCGGGAATTAAATGATAGCAATTGTCTCTTTTTCTTGTACGTTTACTTTGCCATTAGATTCTAAGGTTTGTAATGTTTTATCTTGTCGCAAGGAATTGACAATTCACCTTTTATTGAAAACTTGAAGGGAATGCTTAGTTTTAGACACATAAGAAACTTTTAGCATAAGAAAATGAGCAATAAAACAAAATGAAAAGTTGACTTCTGCTAACTGCTAAAAACATCATAAATAACTAAGTTCAACACTCTAGCCCGGAGTCAACATATGACATTAAATGTAAGCTTTAAAGTCGTCTTACTCTTTTCAGTCATGCATTCGTGATAATATCATGCCAAAGATAAGTTAATAAATATTTCACACAAAACGATTTAGATTTCACCTGCACAATTAGCTGCTTTCAACAGAAGCTGCTCCAGTAAAAATTTTGCAGGATCACCAGTTGGGTTGCTCAAGATATACGAATGGACAAGGTTCACTGCCTCCTCATTGCCAAAAAAGTCAAATAAACCATCACTTCCAACTATAACAAAGCAATCTGATTTTGATATCCTATGGATAGACAATGCTGGTTGAGTGGAAATATAGGGAGGGCTTATTAGGTTACGAACTCGAAGAATACCCATCAAAGCATCATTAAATTTTTTCTGCAGAGAAAATAAATGCATAATAATCAAACTTATGATGGACTAAAATAATTTCCAGAATGCAGATGACGTTACCTGGTTCACTCAGAAATGAATACCATTTTTAGCATTGATACCACATCAACTTTGTCCTGAAAATTCATGTCCTATATATAATAAAAGTGATCATGCATATTGATTTTTCTGTCCTGAGCTGATATGGATTTTACCAAGGTCAGGTGAGGTCCGAAGTAACAGGAGAAGAAAAGATAGAATCCTTACAAGTACGGGATGGGGTGGTGGATTCAAATACAGAACGTACATACATGGTTAAGACATAGCTATAGTAAAATATCACGTAGGTATTATCAATTAGCATGAAGACTTAGTCAGCAACCAAAAATTCTATTTTGTTTAGCAACTTGCATCCTTTTTCTTCTTTCTTTTCTTTTTTTTTTAATAGGAACAACCTGCATCATTATTAGCATTTTAAAACAGTGCCTCTACTCTATTTATTAAATTTCTATACACTGCACAAACAGAGAAATGATATTGTGTTATATGAGAATATGGCCATACTGGCAGGCACGCAATCAATAACTGTCGCGTACCGTCTTCAAGTAGCCAACTCCAAAAGCACGAGTCACCTTCAGTTTTCCTTTGACTTTGCCACCAACGATTATTGTCGGATCATCGGGATGATCATGTTGTAACTGAGCTCTTTCAAGTTCATTATCCACAGTGTGACTCTCAGTGAGCTGGACAGCTTTCAGACCCCTATTCCTTCTCATAGAACCTTCATCAAGGGTAGCTAGTACTGCTCTACTATCACCCAAATTTAGCGTGTACAAATCCTTTCCATGAAGAAGAACAACTAAAACACATGACCCAACAGAAACTAAATCAGGGCGGTCCTCCATTTCCTGTTCTACCATGTGCAGAAAATCATTCTCTGTTTGACTAAGAGCACGCTGGAGGCTATCGAACACCCCATGCCTTAGAGGGTAGTTTTTCATTCCTGCTTTGGCATATGAATGGTTCTCTAACACATTGTGGATATCTGAAGAAATTTTACTATTGTTTCCCATAGGAGAAAATCTTCCTTGAGTAATGTTACTATCATCAAGAAGATGTGAACCATGCATGTCTAAACCGTCAGAGGTTTCATTCTTGGCTTCCCAATCTAGTAGATTAAAATAAAATACAATAGTTTCATACAATGTGCCAGCAAGAAAATCAGCAGCATCTCTTCCGTTAAAACCATCATAAATTGCACAAAATAGCCATCCATTTTCTTCAGAACAAACAGCTTGGACCCTGTCCTCACCAGCAGCTCCACCTGCCACTTGCACTTCCTTAACATTAAGGAAACCTTCACCTCCAGATGGAGAACTCATGGATTTCAACAAGTATGAATCATAATCAGAGGTCGGGGTAGATGGACTGCAACTTAAGTTTGACAGACTACTCTGCAGAGACGTTGACAGTATATCCAACCTTGAAAGAGTAGGCGATGAGGGAACCTTACGGAAGGAGTTAGGAGAATCCCAGGTTGGCAGAATTTCTTCTCCTATCAACCCATTGCATATATTTGTGTTCGCTAGGGTGGCATTCGCACTCAAGGCAGCCCCAGATAAGCAAGAGAAACTGCTCACCCTTTGAAGTCCAGACTGAATCTCCAACTTGTCAGAAACATCATGAATTTCACCTATGTTGCCATTGCATTTATAACCGAAGCTAACTTCAAGTTCTCCCTCGGGTTTTGTTGAAGCTTCTTGAAGCATACTATATGACTGTTACAACAAATACATTCATTTTTAATGCACTTTCTTAATAAAAATGGCAAATTTAAGTTAGTTAGATTTGAAAGGTCAAACTCGATTGTCTTTTCTATAGCACCAAATAAATCCAGGCATACACATACTTGAAATTTAGACTTCTAAACAGTGAAAAATGGTGGGGGAAGCTCTATGATGTTGTAAGGTCTTAAACTCAGTATGTATAATATCAATCAATTAGCTTGATGTTCATTATCTTTAACAAACATGGGGTTGATCTACATCATCTGTTGTGGGGATACCAGTTTTCTTATTCCCTTTAGAGTAAGGTTTAATTTGTCCAGAGTGTAACAAGCATTGTTGCTCTGTGATAGTGATTGAGGTGACACTGAAGAACTCTCCTTTTCAGGATAAAGGGAGATAGAAAACCCTGTGGTAAGGCTTGTTGTTTGCTATCATATGTGAAGTGTGGTAGGACTTAGAGAAGTCGAGAGGTTTTTAGAGGAGATTGGGGAGGGCGTGCAAAGTTTAATGTGTCCTTAAGGACATCCTTTTATTGTAATTACTAATTATCCTTTGGGTATCATTCTTTATGAATACGAGTTCTTTCTTGTAGCTCAAGACTCCTTTCCCTTTGAGGGCTTTTTTTTTTTCAACACCCTAGTACATGCTTTCATTTTTTCTTAATGAAAGCTTAATCCTTAAAATGAAAAATCCATCAATTGGCTGAAAATTGCAGTATGCATTCTTGCTATCCTATTCAACTTATAGAAAACAAAAATCCACACAGTACTTTCCACCGACTCCCCTACAAATTGAATTTCCCGATATGAATTTAACTAAACCTAGTTGTGGTTACTCAAATATCCTTTTCACCTTACATAACCTTTCCTTTCCTATCCTTTTCACAAACTAAACCCACCCATGCAAAGAAAAACCAAACAGTAAAACAATAGCACAATTGCAGTTCCATAAACTACACAAACAACAAAAACAACTAAATACCAAGTGCCAACTATTTCAGTAACAAACCAGAAACAAAAAAGTCACGACAACAATGACAACTAAACTCTTAACTTCAATGACACTCATTTAAAGAAAGAAAGAAAAAAAAAAACGAATTAAACACAAACTAGAAATCCCAAAATCAAACACAACCTATATATTGACCATCAAACGATCATAAAACAGATAATCAAGAAAACAACCCATTTCAAAGAAGAAAGGCCAGATGAGAAAAAGAGGGTAGGCAGCGAAGTAAGAACAAAAAGTAACCTAACAGAAGACGTCAGAAAACCCAGAAAACCCAGTAAACGTATGCTGCAATAAATTAGAGAAAAGAAAAGAAAAGGAGAGTTGGAAATAAAGAATGGTAAAAGCCGCCAGAATTGGTACCGATTACTGAAAGAACATAATGAAGCAGAGAAAGGAAGAAAGAGAGAAAAGGTGGAGACAAGAGAGAGAAAGAGAAGGAGAAACAAACCAGAGAGGGTGCTGAGGATGAGGAAGGAAGTAAAGGGAATGGTGATGAAGAGAAGAAGAATGCATATGGAGAAGAAGAGAAGAGTGAAAGCAAAGAGAAGAGAAAATGGAGAATCTGTGTATGTGAGTGGTACGTTAAAGGCGAAGGGGGTATTGGATGGACAGGAAGACGCTCTCCTAAATTTAGAGAATTTTTTTTGGTTACCAATTTTTGCTTATTCAATGTTTAGCTTTTAGTTAAATTTTAAATCAAAGAACTTCCTTATTAATAAATAATTAATTGATACAACCTTGCTTTTTATTAATTGTTTTCTTCCTTAAATTATCATCTACTTTCTTTTTAACTCATTCTTGTTTTCTTTTTATAGTGTGTTGCCCCAACTTGCCTTCTATGGACATGTACTCCTCATCTTTGTTCTTTATTTGTTTCACTCTTTTGTAATTATCATCACTCTTCTTCTTCTCATTTCTAACCCTACACATGTTCAAAACAAACTCCTTTTTGTTTTTAAAAATTACCTACATCAAACCTCTTCTTACTTTGTTTAATAATCCTTTTTTCTAAATAATTTTGTAAACACTTCATTCTTTTTTTAAATCCACTTTTCCTCCGACTAAAATGTTTTAGATGTGTCTAAACGAGTCCCAAACACTCACATATTTAAAAAAATATGAAAATTAAGCATAGTTTGATAATTATTTGTTTTCTTTCTTTATTTATTTCAATAATGTATAATTCCTTTTAAAATTTCATTGCTACTTTTTATATTTATAGTGTTTTAAAAAACAACCTGAATATTTGAATAATAAATATCAATAACAACCACGTCCATACACTATATTTTAGTTATTTTATTTCATTTCATTTAGAAAGTTGAATATTTGTAATTATCAAGCTTAGAATTCTAATAGAGTAGAAAGGAGATAAAATATTTATTTGCAATCATCTTTGTAATTGACGTTTATAAAAAAACAGTCATCTAATATAGTTGGCCCGTGAGTGTCTGATATATATTCCTCGTGAATATCTTACATTAATCTTAATTGTATTTGCCTCTTAAATCAATTTGGTGCAGTGATGATGCAAACAAATGACATCTCAATCAGGCACCAACACCATAATATTAGGCGTATAGTGTTTATAGTGTCCAATTAATTTGTTAAAAAAGAAAATAAAAACAAAAATATGTCCACCAGTTGATCAAATATTTGTCGATGTGTCAACCATATATTTACTAATTGTTCAAATGCAAGTAGAACATCACTTCATCTAATGGGTAAAAATAATACTAACAATGCGAGAAAAAAAATAATACATGCAACTCAAGCAATGGACTTGAGTCAATGAATGGTGACGATGAAAGATTTTATATTGATAATTAGTAAAATTGACACAATATTAAGATTTTATATTGATAATTTTATATGGTGACGAGAATCGTTAAAATAGTAAAATTGACAAAATTTTTACACGGTATACTTTTGCAAAACATGAACGTAGTAAGTAAAACAATTTTATATTTTATAAATGCATGGTATTTTTTTGTATGGATTAAAATCATGTGTATTAATTTTAAATCAAATATTGAAGTGCATGTCCTAAAATACTAAAACCGTAAAATGCATCATTGTGTTTTCTTGGATTATTCCACTGTTTTCAAATATCACTCACCAAGCAATAGCCTAATATCTCTGCCACATTTAATTCGTCTCATTAGGTATAAACAAAATCCCACACAAACTAAAGAATACTATCAATATTATGATATGTATAATGAACGATTAACTTCGTACTATTTAAGACTAAGATGATATGTATTTTGTGACATCAGATTTTAACAAAAACCCAAGATGATTATATTTTGATTAACATCGATAAGAGTTGGAATGAGAACTAAAAAAGAAATGTGATTAAGTTCCCAATGATTGAGTGTGGTGAAGTCATGTGCCAAAATGAACAATATGACTTTGTTTTTTCTTCTCGATTTTGTCTTTTTGGTTAGAGAAAGGACACAATAAAAAAATCCTAAGCAATAATGATAATAATAATAATAATAATAACACTTCTCAAGGGTTCAAATTTCCCAAACCCTAATAACTTTTCTTAGAAAATTACGAAATATATATATATATTCTTATTGAAGTATAAGTAAGCACAAACTCATTAATACATGGATTAAACTTATTAATTAGGAAAACTATAGACACAAAAAATAATTAATAATAGAAAATGTCAAATTAGTTTGATATTGGCCCACTGAAACTTCAAAATGATTTTGAAGCTTGGAGGAGCCAAGATTGGAATATTTGGTATATGGCTTTTCAGCCACTGAAAGAACCAATATATGAATTATATATTAACTATTACATGTGAAACCAAAAACGTGACATAAAAACTAGATAATGATAATGATAAAATTGTAAGAATGAAAGAAAGTAAAACAAAAACTTGAGGCTTTTATCAAATCAAATGCATCCATCATGAACATGAAAACACATATCATTTTCTTTATATTCTCCTCCACCCTAAATTATTATTATTTTATAACAAATCATAATGGAGGATTTGATTTCAAGTTCAAAGAAAAGAAACATGGGATTCGCTAATTTTTGTGTACATATCAAATGAAAAATATTTTAGATGTTGTTCACATTGGTTCTTTGCTTTTTGATTACTTGCGAGTGGATTTTCCAAGTTAGTTTTATGATTGAATAAAACTCAAAGTCATTCTTTTTACTATATAACACTCCCATTTGTTGGGTTTAAACAATTTTTAGACTATGATTTTAAACCTTTCACTGAATTTCCAACTTGATTTCAGGTAAGAATGGAAATGAATGGATGAAATTTAAAATAGGTGTTTCTCTCTAATCAGAAGAACCCAATGTTATAGGAATGTTCAAACCTTTCAATATTTACAAAAAAAGTTGGTGTGAAATAATTAGTATCTTTCATATAATATGTCAAATTACAATATATTTTTGTCTCTATTATTTTAAAAATTAACTGAAAATAATTAATGTAGTCAATTGATAGTTTAAAAACAAAATTAAGCCAGACTTTTATAGATAATAATTATAAAAAGAAATTATTATTTAAAAAACAATAAGGAAACAAACAAAAATTGGATTTATATTTTTTGCACCCAAAAATAAAATTTGAAAAAGAAATAATATGTTTAAGATCTCCCAACCATTTTTTTTTTAAAGGAAGCACTTGTATGGTGTTCTCAAACTTGGCAAATTCAAAATAAATTACCTAATAAAAACATTCAAAAGTTCTAAATTAATAAGTAGTGAAAATCCATGAACAAGAAAAAAAACAAAAACAAAAATATTTGAGGCATTTATTAAAATATATGGTAAAGTTGAATCCATGTGACATAATTGTATCAAAGATTAGATTTGCATTTAACAACTAGTAATAGAAATTAGAAAGTGATGCTAGGTTTTATGCTTACGAAAGCAGACAAATACATGTTCAAAGATACTAGAGTTCCACACGCAACTCCATTATTTAACATTCTCAATCACATCTCTCACTTTTATTTTTTCTTTTCTAAATCACGCTTCAGTTCCCAAGTACTATACACAAAATGCAATTGAGATGCAAGTTTAAGTTTAGATATGCAGTTCAAATGTTATCTATGGTTAATACTATGATTAAATGTTAAGGACCATGGTTAAATATTCATGTAATGTCAAAAGTTGCAATATCATGAACATTTCCAACTTCTTAAAATGTTGAAGAAAGAATCCAAATATGCATTATAATTACCACTCAAATAAGTTTAGGAATAAGGTTACGAATATTAAAGGCGTTAGTAATTAGTTGAGGGAGAGGAATGGAGTAGAAAAGCAAGATATGGTGAGTGAATTAGGGCTCGAGAGTTGTCTCAAAATTGAGAGACTCAATATTTTTAATGGAAAATGAACTTCAACGTATTTCATTCAACTTAGTTTTGGTCCTCCTTTGACTCATCATTGCTTGTCCAGACTCAATGAAGTTGAGTTTGCATTTAAAGAAACTAACGAGTTTAAATTGTCAAAAGAAACTACTTAACTACGAGTGGTTCAAAAAATCTTAAAAGTGTATCTCTATACTTGAAAACTTTGATATAGAGATGAACCAGAACTGCACAATCATCTATTGTTGACGCACTTCAACTTTCTTCTTCTGCCAGAGGCGATCCAGTGCACTGTCAGCATCTCCCTACAAAGAATATAAGAAAGCACCATGAGTACATCAAGATCACCATAGATAGAGAACTTGAAAGCTGAGGATTAAGACAAACATCCATGAGGCCAGACAATACAATGGAATATGTAAAACCCAGTCAAGTAGGTGAAATATTCAAGCAACAGCAAAAGACATGCTTCAAGCTATGATAGGAAACATCAAATCATATCAACTGAAGCCTCAAACATCCCCATCAGGCCAGATTCCAAAGCATGGAGATTGAACTATACAGCAAGATTCTAGACAGCTACATGGCCAAAATCAGCAGCATCAACACCACAGTGAAAAGAACAGGAAAATTTTGTACGGCTTCAACTCAGATTCCAGAGTATGAGGAAAGAAATAACAAGATAATGGATTATGGACATGAAAATTTTGTACACTACAATGACTTCTATCACCCTTCAAAGTGAAGTTAGAAGACAAAGGCAAATGGCAAAGGTCTTTCAAGACTCATTTCGAGGCTTCTACCCTTCCTTCACACTCTTTCATTTCCCATCAGTGAATTTCTATATTGCCTATAGTCTGTACTTTAGCTATGTTTGAGATTTCTTTTCTAGGCAGGCCATGCTTTAGTATTAAACTCTTGATTATAAATCTACAATGGCTTCTTCCACCATTCAAGAGAAAGCAAGAGGGCAGAGGCAGGAGGAGAAACCCTTTGGAGACTCATTTATGCAAACTTCTACCCTTTCTTATCATTTTCTTTCACTTCCAAGTTTCATCTAGTACTTTTCAATTACTGTCTATAGATTGTAGTTTATAAATGTTTAAGATTTCTTTCGTAAGGCTATGATTTAGTCCAACTCTAAATTTATCATATTCTTTATTTTATTAGTCGTGATTAGTTTCAATTAACTACAGTCTACAGCCGTCCATAAAACGGTGCTTCATAATATATCAGGCAACAGGAATCACAGAAGATTGAATTAACCTGTTTGTTATTATATATAAAAACACAGCCAGTAGCCAGCAGAGAATCAAATGGCCAAGAAGAATAAGTCATTCTCAAATGCACCCCCTTTACTAGAAGAACTAAAGTCAAATACCGACGGAATCAATCATAACCAAGTTCAATGCATCGTTCTTAAACCACGCTTTCTACGCAACAAAGAGCATAAAAATTAGTTTTAAGTGTGCAACAAGACAGAGTAAATATAAAATGCCTCGTTCCAAGTCAATGCTCAAATATATCACATATTAAAAACTGCATCCTCTCGGTACAAACCCAACAACAAGGAGAGAAATAGAGGGGAAGGACAATCACCTGGGCCCGAATGAAACCACAGAGAGCAAAAGTAGAAAATTGCCCAGTGTAGATGCCATTCTCATCCAAATGCCCAATGTTGATCTGAACAGAAGCATGGTCCTTGGAAGTAATCAGGCGATTCGTTGCGGAGCTGCATCAACGACACAATAACCCATGAAAAAGTTCAACCCACATGAAAGTTAGTGACAGAATCATCGAAGTGAGACAAATAATAGTTGTATTACGAACCATTTTCTGGGAATATAAAGCTCTGTGATTTTACCCTCTTCGTTCTGCATCTTGATAAGTGAATGAAACCTAAATTTTGGAATCAGATTAGCGAACAAAAATGTGAATGAGATTGAAGAAGTAAAAGAGCAAATGACTCTTAAGGGTACAGAGAGAGAACAAACCGCAAGCACAACAGAGGAAACGAACTATCCGAAAGGGAGAAAGAGGCGTGGTGAAGAAACCCTAAAATTTAGAAGACAAACCCTAAGCCTAAATATATCTTTGGATTATTTGCATATTTTAACTTTAAAAAAATAATATTGATTTCATTGAATATTATCAAATATCAATTTATAAAATACACTTTTCAACATCATTTGGACCATAACTATCCTAAGATGTAATAATCACATATTGCTTTACATTTTTCAAATTTCAATTCCTATACTTTTGATAAATCATAATTTAGTCCTTCTTATTTATGGTTCGTTTTTCTTTTCTTTTTCTTTCTTATCATCACTATAATTTTGAAAATATATATTAACATATTATATTTTTTCCATTCAAGTTATTGTAATTATTTTACAGGTTTTTAATTTTAGAAAAATTATCTTTTGAGAAACTATATTGAAAATTTGTTAAAAGAATAATATGAATTTCAAAATAATATTTAAAGTATACGAAACTAACATTTAACCTAGTTTTCTTATCTAATTATTATTGTTATTTAAAAAATAACTTATTACTATGGTTCTTATTATATAAAAAATAAGAAAAACAGAAAAATAAGAAGAAAAAAACCATCAGTAAAACAGATTTGAGTTTTTTCAAAAATAGAAAAATCGGACCAACTATTTACAACAAAATCAGACTATATTTTTAACACATTTTAATAGAAAATTACCTATATAAAAAATAAAACTAAAATAACTAGTAAAAGATAAATTGGTTTAATTTCTTTTACTTACAAATTTCGATAAAATATTTAATTCATATAATTGTACGAAGACGAGCATAACTAATTTACATATGAACACAAATTAGATCCAAAATTTCATGTTAAATGCATTACTTTATATGAAGATAAATTTTTCGCTCTACATTTGTATCATATATGTATATATACTTCTTGAACTTTAAAAAGCATTCATAAGATATATTACATATGGATTTATGTATCTAATATGCATATTATGCATTTTTCCATTGGCTATAAAAGTTTGATATGATACAAAGGGTAATTTTTAAGCATTTTTATATTTATGATATTTCATGATAATATTAAAAGTTTATACATCTATTAAGCATTTTAAAACGATTTATTAGGACTAAAATCAAAGGTTATATTTGTTAATTTTAAAAATGAATGATTGAATTTATAAATTTAAAACAAAATTTTAGATGTGAAATAGTGTTTATTTTGAGTATGAAATTTCGTCTCTACGAAGAAAGATGTATTTTGAAGTAAATAGTAAAATTTTTCAAGTACCGTTTTGTAACAATCATGTTTCCATTAACGAAGCTACAGGAGATGTTGGCCAAACTTATATACATCTTTTAATTCATACCATATTCTCTCCAAAGGAAAGGATCTCATGCCTTGTGATTAGCAATTTATGGACAAAAAAATGAAATTAGAAGTCAATTAAATGGAGAAAAGAGCTATAAGAAAGAGTCGATTAAATGGAGGCAATTATATGAGGGAAAATAGAGACGTTGGAAAACAAGGAAAAGAAACTGAGACTCGTTATATACAAAAGTATCAAGAGGAAAGAGCTAAAAAACAAAATCGTCAGACGTTTTGTGGAACGTGTTTTCTTCGATTTTCTGTATTACTGATTAACTGAATTTTATCATCTCAAGTACAATAAGATTTAATTGAAATCGCTATACTTTTTTCAAGTTATCTATATTTATTATGCTATAAATTTAATAAACTTCAAGATATTGTGATCGATATTTGTACTTTACTAATATAAATATAATCTAAAATATCACGTTTGTACTATACTTTGAAATTTTACTCTCTCATCCTTGTCTACCGTTCACTTTCTAATTTCTGTTAATACTGACATTTTTAATAAAAGTTTTGAAAAAATGTAAATATATTCGTATTTTTATAGATTAGGATAAATTAAACATATTTAATCGTGGAGGTACAAAAATTGAACATAATACTAATAATAACATTAGTTACATTACTATAATGATTAAAGATCGGAAATATTTTGTTTTGATAAAATGGTGAAGAAAGACAAACCAAACAATTGTTAAAAAAATAAAAGAGAGAAGCATTGCAAAGTGACAAAAAGACCTAATAGCTTTTCAAAGAATTGTGATATAAAAGAAGTGTTGGTTTTGTATATAAACAACAAACAAAATCATTTTATTTACATTTTACAAACTCTTTTAAGTTTCAATTTTAGAAATAATCTTCAAAGCAAGATATGATGCAATAAAAGGGAAATACCAAATTAGTCCCCACTTAAAGTTGACTGAATTGAAAATACGAGAATGTTTAAGGGTGTAAATGAAAAGGAATTTAAAACAGAGGACTAAAGTGTAAGGCTAGAATATTATGAGTTCTTGGAAGAAGAAGAAATTTCGCCATGCAGATGCAACGGAAGGTCCTTAAGAAATAAACACCTGAATTTTCTCCGTAACGTTCAATCTTCCTTTTAATATCTCAAATTTCATTCCCGTTTTTCGCCCTAATTTTTCCAATTCCCTCTTTTCATAATCTCCCAATCCTCTCTTCCTCTCTCTCTCTCAAATTAACAATGCCTTCTTCCAATCCTCCGTTCAAATCCCGACCAGAATCCAAATACACCAAGGCCAAGAGAGCTCTCCGTTCTCTCGCCGTCTCCGTCGCCATTCCTGTTTCCCTCACAATCGCCGCCATCTTCCTCTTTGGCCGCTCCTCTCGCCATTACCCCAACCGTAACCGCCCGATTTGGATAGGCCCACTCTGGCTCATCCAGCTTTCCTCCATTGGCTCCTCCTTTCTGGTTGGCCTCGCAGCTTGGCTCGTTTGGGCGGACGGTGGTTTCCATGGCGGTTCCAATGCTCTTCCGCTCTACATCGCGCACCTTTCTCTCAGCGTCGTTTGGAATCCTCTGGTGCTTGTGATTCGGTCTGTGGTGATTGCGTTTTTGTTCTGTGTTTTGGATTGTGTGACCCTGTTTGCGTGTTATCTGGCGTTCAAGCGAGTTAATCCTTTCGCTAAGGATCTGATGAAGCCTTGTTTGGCTTGGACTGCGTATCTCTCTGCTGTTACGTATGTGTTCATTGATCTTTGATTGAGGTTTTTGATCATTTGGTGATTTTTGAAAAGATTTGTTTATCACATTGTTTTTTTTTTTTTTTTACTAGGACGTTGTAGAACTTTTTATCACAGTACAAAGAAATTGTTAGGAGATGATTGAAAGGAAAGTTTGTAGAATTAGTGGTATAATTATTTCGGTTCATGCGTTCTTGATCGAACCGTAGGAGATTTTTATGATGAATTTCTTGTTTCTTATTTGACAGCGATCTCGATTTCATGTTTACTTTTTACTTCATAGTCTATTTTATACATACGTTTTGTTCAGTTTTAATGCGTATATTTTGAACGTCCAATCAAAATTGGCTAAATAATTGTAATAATCAACTGATGAAGGGATTAAATCAAGATTTATTGAAAAACACATCACCCTTTGTAGTAATCTAATGATTTGAAGATAATTTGAGTTAAGAAGATCGTTTTTTTTTAAAGTAAAAAATAAAACTAACTTATTTTTTTATCTAACAAATATTTTTTTAAAAAATGTTTATAGGAAGATCACTCTCAACAATATTTCATGAAAAATATTATCATCAAACTTCCAAACAATATTTCATTAAAAATATATTAATCTTTATTTATTATTCCTTTAATTTATGCAAATTTTAAATCCAATATTTACATTACAAAAAAATGATCACGTGGAAACTGTCGTTTCCTTATTACTATGTCAATGTTATTGGAGCATGAAATGTTGTTTATTATACAGTGTCAGATAACTCTATATAAAAAATTTTAATCCTACTTTTCTTTCACACCATTAAACATTCTTTTTGTAATTTTGTTTACAAAATTATTTAATTTGTGCTACTTATTTTCTATATTAAGAATATCTTACAACAATCCCTAATCGAAATAACAAATTAATTTGTAAATATTTTAAATTATTGTGTTACTTTTAAAAATATTCCTAATCCAAATCTAGCTATTTAAACTCATGTATCCTAATCCTTTACACATTTTACTTTCTATGTTGGACACTTTTATATATTGCAATTTGGTTCCTAATTTCAAAATCGTATTTATTTGATTCATAGACAATAAAAAATAAAAAATAAATAATAGTTAATAGTTTTAACTTTCAATTCAATGCTAATACATCCTCTTATGTCGATGATATATAGAGATCTTTTTTCTTTTTGTTATATTTTATGATGCCTTTGAAAACATGTATATTGAAGAAATTAAACAGTATAAATTTCATAAAACTTCGTTGCTAAAACTAATCAAACGATTGTTTTTTGTTCATATTTATATCAAACTAACACTATTTTTACCTCACATTTCTTCCAAAAGCTATTAGGTTTTGTCTCTGTAGTTAGAAATGCTTCTCTTAGTCATCTTCCATTTTTTGTTTTGTTTGACATTACGTTTCTTATTTTTGTCGTTGTTTTTCATAGATGAAATTTCACAAATTTGTGATTCTTTCATCTTCGAAAGCTTGCTCTTAATGGTATTATATATCTACATTCAAATCTCTATTTCTCATCACTCACAGAATAAACCCCACAAAGTACTGTATGACGACTTTGTTTTCAAGCTATTTCCTTTTTACAATTTTGTATATAACAAGCCTCAATTTCTCTTGCCTTCTTTTCCAGCGCTTCTATCTTTGCCTCATATAATTCCCTTCATTCAAACGAACTTTTCTTACGTTGCATCCTCTCAATCACATAATTAAAATCATTGATCTTACCAAACTTTTTTCATAGAAATTTTTTAACAAATTGTTAGTCACACACATTATATCCCTTTTTTTGGAAGATTTTTTAACAATAGGGGATAATAGACTCAAAAAGATGTATATCAGATTGGCCAACATCTCCCAGAAAATTGAGATTAGGTATAGCTTCGTTAATGGAAATATGATTATTATTAAAAAAGGATTGAGATATTTTACTTACTCACATCTTTCTTTACTTTGGTAGAGATGGAAAACTGTTCTTACGAAAGGGAAGAGAAAGAGTGCTGATTGAAAGGCTTTTTCTTTTGTTAGTGTTAGGATTGTTCAATTTTATTATTTTTATACCTCACCATTTAAATGTTTGATTTTATCATTAATTACTCTTGAAAATATAATATATTTCTATGCAGTGAAAATTAGAGAGGATCGTTGGTTCAATTTGGTTGGTTTTGGAGTCTACCAAGAACAAAACAATCGGTTTTACAAAAAAACCAATAGATTGGTTTATTATTGGTTTGGTTTTCGGTTTTTAATACTTCCTCTTTTTTCTTTTGATTTTTTATTCTTACATTCTGATTTTTTTTTTAGTACTTTTCTAAATAAAGAATAGGTGCGTAACATAATAGTTAGTCTTTTTTTTTTCTTTATAAACAACAAATATACATGTACCATAACAATTATAATACAAAAAGATACCAAGTGAAGAATTTGTTTTTAGAGATATATATATATCTATACCATTTGGTTTTCATTGGTTTTTTCAACCAAAATTTGATTTGAACCAATAATTTTTGTTTTTTCTATGGATACAAATCAAGAGATCCAATTTGATATTAAAAAACAAAACCAAACAATTGGATCCGTTTGGATTGATTTGGTTTTTCGATTATTTGTATCACACCCAATAAAAATGTAATTAAATTAAAAATATCAATACAATTTGAAGAGTAATTGAATAAGTATTACGAAGAGTTTAGTATTAAAGATAAATGAAAGTGTTTAAAAAGAAATGGTTTACCCAAAACATTTTTATTAAAATCAATATAAAAAAGAAAAAGAAAAAGAAATATAATAAATAAAATTGGACAAATGGAGAGTTTGAAGGCAATGGAATGGTAATGAAGTGGGGATGGGTAATGTAAAGTATAAATGAGGTTAATAAAGATATTAGGTGCCAAATGCCGCGTTAATACACTACATTGACTCTTGACTTCCTTGGTTGGATCCACGTTTTTATAGCCTCACTATTCATTAACCTTCTAATTAATTTCCCATAATTCAAATCATATCAAGTTTTTATAACCATATAAAATCCCCTCATGTGGGCCCATTAACCACATGCTATGTTTCTTCTACTTCTTTATTATTATTATTATCTGCTTTTTTTAAGATGTAAAAATGTTTTAGGAGTTAATATATATCACTCTATAATCTTTTTTAATTTAATAATTATTATGATAATCAAATTAAGTTAGCATAGTATTTTTTTTTTTTTGGGGGGGGGGGGGGGGGGGGGGTTATATTTTTAAGACTTTTAGAAAAGAAAAAATATAAGAAAAGAATAGTCCATTGATTAATGACGTAAAGGAAGAAATGATAACTAAAAAAAGAAAAGGAAAGAGAAAATAATGATAAAAATAATAAAAGTGGGTCCCAGTTCCTAATAGGAAAAATGGTTAAATAAAAAGGAGAAGAAAAAAAGAAAAAAAGAAAAAAAAGGAAAATTGTCCGAAGCGCTTTCTTTGTAAATCGCTTAATTGCTCTGTTTTCTCTTTAGGATCCCTTCTCTCTTCCACCGACTCCGAAAAACCCTCTTCTCTGTCGATTCCACCGTCACAGATCCAAATCTAAATCCCCAATTCCCAATTCCTCCATTGTTATTCCCTTTTTCTCATTTACATATTTTTCAAGGCTCTCTGCCCTCGCTGCACGAGGAGTTTCACAATCATGATTGAGCGCATTCTCGGACCCACCCGCTTCCGCCGCATCCAGCGTGCCTTCCGCCACAGCGCTGTCACCGTTCTATGTCTCTTCTTAACCGTCGTTGTCCTCCGTGGCACTGTCGGCGCTGGTAAGTTCGGTACTCCCGAGCAGGACTTCAACGAGATCCGTTCCCATTTCTCCTCTCGTGGCCGCCGAGTCGAGCCTCGCCGTGTTCTTGAAGAGGCTCAGCCGGAGACTACCAACAAGCCGGCGGAGCAGTCCAATAATTATGCTACATTCGATATTTCGAAGATTTTGGTGGATGAAGGTGAGGATGAGAAGCCCGATCCGAATAAACCCTTTAGTCTTGGCCCTAAAATTTCTGATTGGGATCAACAGCGAGGTGAATGGTTGAAGAACAACCCTGATTTTCCTAATTTCATTCGACCTAATAAGCCTAGAGTTCTTTTGGTTACTGGATCCTCCCCAAAGCCTTGTGAGAATCCTGTCGGTGATCATTACCTTTTGAAATCGATTAAGAACAAGATCGATTACTGTAGGCTTCATGGGATTGAGATTTTTTACAATTTCGCGCTTCTTGATGCTGAAATGGCGGGTTTCTGGGCTAAGCTTCCATTGATTAGGAAGCTCTTGTTGTCACATCCGGAGATTGAGTTCTTATGGTGGATGGATAGTGATGCTATGTTCACTGATATGGCTTTTGAGGTTCCATGGGAAAGGTATAAGGATCATAACTTTGTGATGCACGGATGGAATGAAATGGTCTATGATCAGAAGAATTGGATTGGGTTGAATACTGGAAGTTTTCTTCTAAGGAATTGCCAATGGTCACTCGACATTCTCGATGCTTGGGCGCCGATGGGGCCAAAAGGGAAGGTTAGAGAGGAAGCTGGGAAGATCTTGACCAGAGAACTGAAGGACAGGCCCGTTTTCGAAGCTGATGATCAGTCAGCCATGGTGTATTTATTGGCAACACAAAGGGATCAATGGGGGGAGAAAGTATACCTTGAGAATGCCTACTATTTACACGGATATTGGGGCATTTTGGTTGATCGTTACGAGGAGATGATTGAGAATCACCATCCAGGTCTCGGTGATCATCGGTGGCCTCTCGTCACCCATTTCGTCGGGTGTAAACCATGCGGGAAATTTGGAGATTACCCAGTTGAAAGATGCTTGAAACAAATGGACAGAGCATTCAACTTCGGGGATAATCAAATTCTTCAAATCTATGGCTTTACACACAAGTCATTGGGTAGCAGGAGAGTGAAGCGAGTTCGAAACGATACGAGTAATCCATTGGAGGTGAAGGATGAACTTGGGTTGCTTCATCCAGCATTCAAAGCTATAAAGGTATCATCAACAACTTCTTGATAGCCATGGAAATAATGCTTGAAATTACAATGGTTGTTATAAATGCAATATAGAGTTGCCTTTTGGTGGGGTTGGGGATGTGTTGTTTCTTCTTTGAAAAGGTGTAATACAGTGTTCAAAATTGTATGGTTTATCAGTTACCCATAATATTGGAGATTTGTAAACTTTTCTTTTGGGGGGCTAAAAAAAAAACAAAACTGTGTTATTAATGTCTAAATTTCATTGATTTTTAGAAAATTTTCTTTCTTAGGTCAACACTTTGTAATGGAAAATCTAAGAGATTTATGAATGATAGGGAGAGTTCTGGAACAAATTTGTCTTATCAATATATTTCCTTGTCTTCTCAACCACCTTTTCTGGTAGCTTTCACTATTGATTGTGTTTTATATTATTGCTTCAAATTTCTGTTTTGGGAGTGGGATTTCTTTTTTTCTTTTTTTTCTCTTGCCCATCACTCACTTCATTTATATTGTAAAATTTTCAATTTTATTCATGAGTTTTGTAGTTATTACATATGAAATTTACAAGATTCAACTGGAAAGAAATTCAAAAATCACTTTAATGAAATGGCTAAATCCAAGCACATGAATATCCAAACATAGCCACCAAATCAAGTAGAGGGTAGACACTAAACTTGGTAATTTTTTTTATTTTATAACATCTATTTGTGTAATGAATGTTCATTACATTATCAAACATCTTTAATGATGAAAACAATAATAAAAAGAAATAGCTATGTTTTGTTAGTTACTTTAATGGTGGTAATAATTGCAATTGCCTATAATGTCAATGGTCATTAATATTATTAGACTCGTTGAAAAACTTGTAAGTTAGAAAACTGAAGCTGTGAATGATAAAAGAGAGATTAACGTATCATTTCCAGCTTAGTGATTAAATTTCATCGACATTCCTTCCTGAATTAAAGTTCATAGGTTGTATCAATTAAAAGTTTGAATTCTAAACTTTTATTTCTAAATTAGATCAACTATTAAAGTTATAAGGGATAGAACCAAATATTACAACTTTTCCCATATAGATAAGTAAGTCTTACATGGAGATATTTTTTTAAAATTTATATGAATACAATTATAAGTTTGAATTTATATGAAAATCAAAATTTATTTCACAAAATAATAATGATTCAAACGTTAGGCTAGTTAATCCTAGTAATGTATTCGTATTATATAAAATTCAGTTGAATTGTAATTGAGCAATAGAATTATTCTAACGTAAATAAAATATTTCATTTCGACATTCTAATATTAAATTCACCACAAAAAAGATCGAGGAGTTATTACAAATAAAATTAAAAACAATATATCATTTCGACGTCCTATGGTCTGTCAAACTTCCCAGCTATCTGAATGTGAACATTTGGTGTATTCGATGGCAAATCACAAGAGCTAAAGCTAAAGCTATGCTGTATGAATTGAGTCTGAGCCTACTAAAGAAAATGCACCATAATTTAATGTCATCAATACAATTTAATGGAAAATAATATACACCATTATTTCAAAGAAAAAAAAATGGAAACCAACCACCATTGTAACTTCTCATCTTTAGCAAGGGAGGGCAAATACCGGGTGAAAAGAATGGAACTTTTGTCAAAAATCAATAACCGTCATCAAGAGTCTCAGCTGACTGCTGCCATGGCTGGTTCTGGGTGGCCAGCAACGACATTGAAACAGCGCTTGCAGAGAGTTGGATGTTCTGGGAAAGACCCTACTCGTAGTGAAAAGTTCCAACATCTTTCACACTTTGAACCTTCAGCACGAGACACACCAATCCAGACTTTGTTGCCACCAATGAGGCACTCTCCGGTATATGGTACGTTCTCTATATGCTCAGTCTCTATGGACTGATGAACCTCAACCTGCATAAGCCATTTCCAAGAAAATGAGGACTATCAATTTGTAAGGTGATTATAAAAACTGGATGGGCGATACTAAAGGTACTCTTAATCTTTCAGCAAAATGACAATGGGATGGATCAACCACAAAGTCAGAAGCTGGGACAACATGATGTGGATTATAATACACGTTCTTCAACTCAAGGCAACGGAATAAAATACAACGAACCATTGCACTTAGAGCCAGCACCAAATTAGCTAAAGTTTATGCCTTTGGTAAAAGAAAAGGGCTATGAGGATACCTGAGATGTAATAAATATTCTTTGCAATGTGTCTGCATCATGGTTAGATTCACACATTTCACACAACTTAGAAGACAGACCATCTCCTGGGGCATGCAGATGGACTTTAGCCTCTAAGCTTGAACCAATCAACTTTCCAATTCGAGCAGCCTCCAGGACTTTATTCACCTCGGTTCTTAGCTGGTCAAAGTGCTAAAATGGTTAGCAACCTCCCAATCTGAGGTTCTATAAATTAGTTTAGTTCACAACTTCATATTCGTCGCCATACAGTTGCAATGAACCTTGTTTATAAATTTGTTATCAGAACCTATGTAATTGTAAAGAAATTAGATACCTCGAGAATATTTGCCCATAAATCAATTTCTTCTTCGGGAAGAGAAAGCCTAGTCTTGTTTAAACTTGGCCACCTTGATTCAAAGACAAATTTGGCAACAGAACCATCATCGTCTGTATGCTGGAACGGAAGATTCTGCCACACATCCTCGGCCAAATGAGGCAATATTGGAGCGATTATTCTTGCTATGGAAACTACATGCGCTGCTAGAACCGTCTGACAACTTCTCCTAGTAAAACTCGTGGATCCCCTGAAATTGTCGACAAAATATGAAATTTTCTTAAAGAAAAAAACCCCTTGCATGGGTACTAAATAAGATAAAAAGAGGTCCCTGTAATCAACATATAGCGCACTATGGAGCTACACTAAAATTTGATGGAAAACTATGGTTGGGCAAACAAACGTGCCATGACGCTCTTAACATCAATTGGTTTCCATGTACAAGATCAATAAACAGTCAACTTACGATGGCTTCACAAGGAAAGGATCAACATATAAAAAGTTTTAATCATCAGCTGGACAGTTGGCTTTTAAGATAAAAGAAAGCTTACCCAACATACAATCGATCTTTAGCAACATCGAAGTAGAAATTTGATAGATCAACAATTACAAACCGTTGAATGATCTGAAAATGTGAAAAGCCCCATGGTCAAATTTCCGCAAAATACACAAATTACCCAGGATTTGATCTTAGCCCTAAAAAGCAAAATAGATTTCAGAAGACCACAAAACTTTTACACCATTGGCATTGATAATGAAGCAATAAATCATAATTAAACTTTTTTTATTTACAAATATTTCGTTGAGTGACCTTCCCTACGTATAAGTCCAAAGAATATTGTTGACCATGCCATTAATGTCATTGATAAGCTGGAAGAGGCCTCAAATACATATCAAGCCTTTAGGAACCGTAGGCTGAATCTAAGCTTCCTTGGATGACAGTTCTCCAGGATCTTCTCAAGTATTATCGAGTGTAAGCCCAAACATGGGATAAGAATTCAAAATTTCCACGAAGTTACAGCAGATAGAAGGAGGTACAGCTTTATGAATAAATTGGTTTTTAAAGTTAATATAATCTGGCAACACTGTCGGTTTATTTCCAAAACATGGGCATTTGGGTTATTCTCACAACCCTTGCCACCAAATTATCGCTGATAATAATTAGAAGTCAATGAATAAAATAATAAGGCCATCAGAAAAAGGATCACCTGAAAGATCTTAAAGAATTGGTAGCTTTCGTAGCTTTCTCTGATGTTGTTAATGACATTTTCAAGCTGAAACAATGCATGCTGATCAATTTTTGGAAGATCCTGATATTGTACAGCATTTTCCTCCTGTCATCAGAAACGTGACTTTTATTACATAGAAAGAGCTGTTAGTCTAAATGATGGTTCCAGGAAAGGGAGAAAAAAACAACAAAGAATGCACCATAAGTCCTCTCTCTCCTACAAGGCATAAGCTAAGGAAAACATAAATTATTAGAATGAACTTACTGTCCAATCATGCAGATTTCCTAGAAGGAACCTTAATGTTCCCCGTAGTTTTCTATATATATCTGACATTTGACGGAGAACTTGAGAACCGATCATCACATCGCCTGTGTAATCCACACTGGAAACCCAAAGGCGCAGGACATCTGCTCCATAGCCAGGGGCTTCCTGCCAAATACGGACAATGACAAGGTAATCAAAGAATTTACTGTAGCCACTTTTAATGAGGAATAATACATGACAGTACAACATTTTGAACCTTTTGATTCTTTCCTCCTTCAATCACACCCTTAGGGTCAACTACATTACCCAAAGATTTGCTCATTTTCAGACCTTTCTCATCCAAAACAAATCCGTGAGTAACGACACTAGCATACGGAGCCTTCCCTGTTCCAAAGAATGTCCAAAATTTTGTATATTGAATTAGTTTCAAAATAGATTTGATTCTCTTATGCATAAATGTCGAAAGAAGTAAATTTTCACTGTATAACAATAATTGACCGGCCAACTTGTAAAGACTACAGAATTGTATAAAGATTAGAGAATATTCTCCCAGTTGGTTGATCATATTTATAACTTCAAATATGTTGTAGTATATCAAAAAAGATAATTTGATTTCAGGAATTTAGACAAGAATGAGAGGTAGAGGTACATCAAAATGTCTTGTCTGTTGCTTATAAACATCATTTAGATTGGAATCACATAATCATAATTGGTCACATTTCCCTCCATGAGAACAAGTTATATCAATGAAGGAAAGTGTACGTTTGCAACCTTATTTCTTAATTTTTCAGAGAAGAAATTTCTAATAACTTATACAAGAGTATAGAGCGGCATAGCATAACTTTTCCAAGGCAGAAAAAGAAAGGGCATTCCATAGTTTACACGATACCTTTTGTGGCAATGCATGTCAACAAAGAACTTTGGAACCAGCCACGATGCTGATCTGTACCTTCAAGGTACAAATCAGCAGGAAAACTAAACCCATCTCGTGTCCCTAATACTGCCGCCCAAGATGATCCTGAAATAAGGAGTAAAATTTTACAATATTATCTAATAACAAATTAACCGCACATGTATGGCTTTTGAGTAGAAAGATCTAACTAATAAGAACTGGAGTATTTTTTTCTTAAGTAGCTTAAAAATATGCCACTGACTAAAATCTTCACAAGCGACACTACTGTTAACCTTATATGTTCTTAGAGGCTGTTTGGGTTCTAAAGAACTATTTTAGCATAATTAAGTGAACCTAAGAATCCAAATCCAAGAAAGAAAAAACATATTAAGATAAAAATGATAATTGACAGTGACACTAGCACTACTACAAAACATGTCAGAAACATTTAAATTTGATAATTTCATCAATGGAGCACTATTATACCTGAATCAAACCATACATCCATTGTATCAGTCCCCTTTTCATAGTCAGATGCAATTTCTCGATATTTATCAGGAAGCAGAACGTCTACTGCCATATACCACCAAGCATCACTACCCTTTTTGGCTATTATTGCTGCCAAACAAATAATCAGAAGTATAAAACCTCATGAAAATATGTATTCGAGGATGTACCAATCCTCAATTATGTCTTGGTAGATTAAAGTGCGAGAGTAGGATCCAGAAACTGAGCTAGCAGTTTCGCATAAAACATCAAAATTTATGATGGGCAATGGCATTACAGTATTGGGCTGTTAGAAGTAAAAACAAAGTCTAAGAAGAAAATTGAGTCATAATAAGTTCTTATAGTTCTTACACTTGATGTGGTTTATGGTGTCATCATTCATAAGAGGTTCTTTTGTTTCCACATGATAAAAAACTGGTATTGGGACACCCCATGTCCTTTGCCGAGATATGCACCAATCAGAACGGCTTGAAGTCATTGCAGATATTCTATTTTCAGCCTGTACAGTAGTCCATTCTCACAAGGCATCAGTAAAACTAAATTTAAACTGAAGCCACATTCCTCTCTCTTTTTGTAACAAAAGTGGTGTAAATATTTTAATCAAGCACCAAGAGTATACGATAATGCAATTCTAATATGAATACCTGAGGAGGTATCCACTTTACTTCGCCAATAGCATCCACAGCAGCCTGGCGAAATCCCTCCACTGATGCAAACCATTGCTCAGTTGCCCTAAAAATAGTTGGTTTCTTCGTTCGCCAATCATATGGATATTTATGTTCTGTAAGAAGAGATGACATGTTGAAACCAAGTAATGATGGGAAACCCTGATAGGGATTAGAATCATCATATTTTCTCCATTTGGCAGGGGTGGCGGGGAGGGGAGGTGTGAATGACTTACCATACGATTCTTCCAAAATAAGTGAGAAGTGATCGTCCAAATATTTGACAACAGCAGTATTGCCATCCCCAAGAACATCAAGCCCGCTGAATTGACCAGCTTCTTCAGTGAACTTCCCATCATCATCTACAGGAGATATTATGGGGAGTCCATACTTCAAACCAGTCGCATAATCCTCCTGACCATGGCCAGGTGCCGTATGGACTAACCCAGTTCCTGTCTCAGTTGTAATGTAATCTCCTCCAATAACAACTTGGCACTCCTTCTTATCAATTGGGTGGATGTAGCTGAAGAAAACAATTGGTTTAATGCTTAGTTCACGGATTCACATCAAGTGACTTAGGTAAATTACTAAGAGATAGGCTTTGTAAAACAATATACTAAAATTTACCACATTTCTAGATTTCTTCTAACCGAATATGAAACCTACAAGTTTTTTTAGGAAGAAAAATCACTTGACAAGGAAGCTCTCATTTTCACTGTTCCTTCTCATTGTTTAGGGAAAGAAATAAAACCTGCAGTTTTCAAGTTCTGAACCCAACAATTTCTTCTTGACAACAAGCTTCACACCCCATTTTGCTTCCAAAGTTGGCACAAGATCTGATGCTACTACAAGGAAAGGCCTCTTTCCCTCCTTCAGAATATTACCAGGCCTTTTCTTTTTATTTCCAGTTAAAACAGAGACATCTTCAGAAGGTGCCAGCAATTCAATTATGGCATAGTGAAGCTTGGCATTGACAGCAACAGCTAATCACAAAACAGTGAGAAAAAGTTAAAATGCATATCAGCGTAAAGATAGATTGCTCAAGTTCTAAAAGAGAGTAACTTTTTGCTAAAAAAATGGTCGTCGAAAACCATGTAAGAGTCCAAATGAAGTAGGGTCATGTTATTCTAAGGGAATCAGGCAAGTTGAGCACAACCAAGCCTGATGCTTATAAGCGATTTTAAAAAAAAATCAAAAACATGTAAGATTCGAATGTATGGCTTGGAACCTTGGAGGCTTATAAACAAGAAAACATAATTTTTTTGCTTGCGATTAGGGCACCAAGAAAAACATTTAAGATTTTATTTCTTGCTCAAATGGATCAGACATCTTTATTGTTCACTTCTTATTTAGTAGTTGGTAGACCAACTGTTCCTCTTTCTATTTCAGTAAACCTTTCTCCATTTTCTAAAGGGATTGTATTTATCATCAGAAAAGAGTAAAAAAAAAAAATATTATTACTTGGAAACATACGGAAATAAATCTACAACCATATTGCTCCCATTGTAATAGAACAAAAGCTCACCAGCATTGGCTGGAATAGTCCAAGGAGTTGTAGTCCATATGGCCAAGCACAAGTCTGGGAGAAATTCTTGTAGCACACCGCCTGAAGATGGACCTTCCTTAACCAATCTAAAAATGGCGTATATGCTTCTTGAAGTATGCCCCTCAGGGTACTGAATGCAATTATCAAACAGGTAGGGCAGGAAAAAAAATGAAATAACCAAATTTGAGCAAATGACAGGAATCAGCATGAAAAATAGATTAGAATACAAAGTTTTTCATGGAAAATGATTATCCGTGTGATTTAATGTTTTAAAAGTCATAGGTTTCATAGAAAAATCATGCTAGATTTTTTTATTCTTTAAAAAAACCCTAAATGACTTGCTCTATGCACCCAAGAATAGACTAGGTGGGGGGTCACGAAACACTAAAAATATCTGTAATAAGTTTAACTAATTTGTTCGTGTTTTCATGCTTCAACAAATGATTTACCTCCAATTCAGCCTCTGCAAGAGCAGTTCGTGATGAAGGACTCCAGTGAACTGGCTTTCTCCCTCTAAATATATACCCTTGAATGGCCATTTGACCAAACACCTCAATCTAACATACAAAAAATACAAACACAAAACTGTTGAATTGAAATTTGCAACAAACTGCTTAAGGGAAGCACATAGAAAGTAGAACATGAGAATGCAAGCAATAGTTACCTGGGCAGCTTCATACTCTGGACTGAGAGTTAAATATGGATTGTTCCAATCTGCCCATACTCCATAGCGCTGCAAAAATTGAACAGCATAATTGGTGAAATTTAAAACAAGAATCGTGACATTTTCTATGAAGAGTAACTCCAACGGCATATTAAACCCAGTACATAGAAAACATCGGAGAAGAACTTGCTTGTACAGATATAATTTTGACATGAATTGAAATCATCATATACAGATTAATCACTTAAACGTGACAGAAGAAATCATTAGCATTGAAATAATAAAATTGAGGTGATGAGGAAATTTGCCTTAAATGATGCCATCTGAGCTTTCACCGTAGCTTTAGCAAACTTAGCAGCCTTATCTCTCAGCTTAATTGGGGTAAGATCTTTCCTGGCTTCTTTATCCAATGACTGCAGAACTGAATAACTCAAGATTACAGTTAAGTTTCTTTACCATGTTCCTAAAGACCTGAGACGTTGCTCCCTCAGCAAAAAGTTATCATGGAGGCTAACTAATGCAAAAGATACTTGCCTTTTAACTCAATTGGTAGGCCATGGCAGTCCCACCCAGGCACAAAACGAACTTTGTAGTTTTGAAGAAGCTATTAAGAGAAGAAAATAAAAGGAAAAGTAAATATTGGTTAGAAATTTTTTAAATGGAAAGCGAGTTTGTCTTCCAAAAACTAAGTAGCTGTTACAGGGGTAAGTAACCACGAGTTAAAATTAAATGCAAAAGTTCTGGCTGGAAACAAACTTCAAGTCGACAATACCCACACCTAAATTTCAGTTAGAGGTGTTGAAGATATTTACCAGGAACACAGACAGAATATGAACATATTCCCGCCTTTTTTTTTTTCTGGCATGTTGTCAGATTTAACAAAGTATGGCTAAGGATAATAATCAAACCTTGTAACGGTTAATTATATCCTTCAAAATCTTATTCAAAGCATGGCCCATGTGGAGATCTCCATTGGCATATGGGGGACCATCGTGAAGAATGAAGTTTTCCTGAGACCAGATAACGGTAAATAAGTTCTTATGAATGGAACAGAGAGAAGGAAAGATATCCCGAGTAGACTACAAAACATACTCCAGTATTTCTCTCGACAACTCGATTGAATACTTGATGGTCATCCCATATCTTCTGAATTTCAGGCTCCCTAACCAAGGAATTAGCCCTCATCCCAAATGCAGTCTTTGGCAGATCAACGGTATGTTTGTATTTTCCATCACCTTCATTTGTCTCTAAACAAACTCAAGCAATCCAAGCAATCAGAAACTTTATTTTTTAAAAAAATAACACAAAAACTCATTCATAAAATCGTGTAATTTATTAAAAACACAAGCTTAGGTTTGAAGGGAAATGTACTACATAATTGCCAAGTCTATGCACCTTTAGATGCTTTCTTTGCTGCCATGATGGGCCCTCTAGACCTCCTCTTTGAGGAAGGTGGGAATTCATCATTTAAATAGGTAGAGTAACGTGTGACGGTCAAGAAAGTAAATACTTTCGCGGACGAGCTTCCTCTAAAACGAAATGAAGAAATATAACTTCTCCTAAGTGTTGAAGAAATTCTTTGTGATAATACCTGGAAATATGAAACATGAGTACATTGACATAAAGCACCAGCAATTCACATTCAGGAATAAAAGACAGATGAGTTGATCCACGAGGGTAAACACCATTTCCATAACTGAACAGCTAGAAGTACCTCGTCAAAGAAATTTTTATTTTTTTCTTTTATTTCCGACCAAAAAGAAAAACTTCATCAGCATATCAAAATTGAATGTTCTTCAATACCGAGACACCGAAAAAGTGTACAGAATCAAATGTCATTCCATATCAAAATTGAATCGTAATCAACAATGAAACGTGATATTATAATAAACCAATAAAAAGGACCAATGTTTCAAATACAAAAACACGCATTCCGAACAATTTCCAATGCAAACGCACTGAACAAACATAAGCAATTTAACCACTACACTGTCTGCGAACTCAACAAGAGGGATATGAAGTACTGAAATGACTCCATTAGAAATCCTTTCACTAAAAAAAAACTAGAAAACAACAAACATGGATAGAAATAAAGAAGGAATCATTCTTGAAAAGTAGAGTGCTTGGTAATTCAAGGAGAGAGATAGAGAGGGGAAGAGAGAAACTGTACTGTATAAGAAGGGGTTTGAATGAAAGGTTTGGTGGCTTCTTTGCACTTGAATGCGGAAGAGCCAGCGGCAAAGGAAGCATAGAGCGGCATATTGGCTTCCATTCATTTGCAGAGCATCTTCATCCTCGGAGGGAGGCGATAGGAAGTATGAGAGAGGAAACTGTTGGGTTTTTGTAAAAATGACGCGTTCTTATTCTTTTGAAAACTAATCTTCAACTCTTTTGAGAAGTAACGCAAGACAATATTAAATTTACATTATTATTATTATTGTTGTTATTAGTTGCAAATTTTCGGTTGTGAAAATGATTTCACTCTTTAACTTTTGAAAATGTTAAATTTCATTCCAAATTGAACTTTCAAACTTAAGTAAATGTATAAATGGTAATTTATGTATAAGTTTGTGAGTTCAATTTTTATTTTTATGGTAATTGTAATTTTAGTTATAATTGATGAGTGATTTTTTCAATTTAATTGTGCAAGTGACTATGCTTTTTTAGTAAAAAAGTAAAGATTATAATTAATAACAATATTAAGATTTAAATCAATTATTCAATTATCTTAAAATGGTTGAAAATATTTACAATTTCAAAGGTTATTACACATTAATAGTCTTCTATAAGTATGTATTCATACAATCTAAAATTTCACTACATATCTTGGTTTATTATACAGTATTTGAAAATGCCTCATTCAAATTAATAAATTAATTATCCCTTTAATTATTCAACAGCTTGATATATGGATGAGATCTCATGGTCTCATTCAAATAAATTCTCTCATTAGGTATTTAATTTGAATCCTACTCTCCTTGCTTTCCATTTAAAAAGTTTCTAACCAATATTTCTTTTTCCTTTTATTTTCTTCTCTTAAAAACTTCTTCAACACTACAAAGTTCGTTTAAGTGATTAAACTGTATATGATGATTTAAGGCAAATTTCCTCGTTACCTCAATTTTATTATTTCAGTGCTAATGATTTCTTCCGTCATGTTTAAGTGATTAATCTGTGTATGATGATTTCAATTCATGTCAACATTATATCTGTACAAGCAAGTTCTTCTCCGATGTTTTCCATGTACTGGGTTTAATATGCCGTGGGAGTTACTCTTCATAGAAAATGTCACGATTCTTGTTTTAAATTTCTCCAACTATGTTGTTCAATTTTTGCAGCGCTATGGAGTATGGGCAGATTGAAACAATCCATATTTAACTCTCAGTCCAGAGTATGAAGCTGCCCAGGTAACTATCGCTTGCATTCTCATGTTCTACTTTCTATGTGGTTCCCTTAAGCAGTTTGTTGCAAATTTCAATTCAACAGTTTTGTGTTTGTATTTTTTGTATGTTAGATTGAGGTGTTTGGTCAAATGGCCATTCAAGGTTATATATTTAGAGGGAGAAAGCCAGTTCACTGGAGTCCCTCATCACGAACTGCTCTTGCAGAGGCTGGATTGGAGGTAAATCATTTGTTGAAGCATGAGAACACAATCAAATTAGATAAACTTATTACAGATAGTCTCTGGTGTAAAGAGAAAATCATTTAGGGTTTTTTTTTCAAAGAATAAAAAAATCTAGCATGATTTTTCTATGAAACCTATTGCTTTTAAAACATTAAATCACACGGATAATCATTTTCCATGATGAATTTTGTATTCTAATCTATTTTTCATGCTGATTCCTGTCATTTGCTCAAATTTGGTTATTTCATTTTTTTCCTGCCCTACCTGTTTGATAATTGCATTCAGTACCCCGAGGGGCATACTTCAAGAAGCATATACGCCATTTTTAGATTGGTTAAGGAAGGTCCATCTTCAGGCGGTGTGCTACAAGAATTTTTCCGAGACTTGTGCTTGGCCATATGGACTACAACTCCTTGGACTATTCCAGCCAATGCTGGTGAGCTTTTGTTCTATTACAATGGGAGCAATATGGTTGTAGATTTATTTCCGTATGTTTCCAAGTAATAATATTTTTTTTTTTACTCTTTTCTGATGATAAATACAATCCCTTTAGAAAATGGAGAAAGGTTTACTGAAATAGAAAGAGGAACGGTTGGTCTACCAACTACTAAATAAGAAGTGAACAACAAATATGTCTTGTTGTCCTAATCCCAAGCAAGAAAAATTATGTTTTCTTGTTTATAAACCTCCAAGGTTCCAACCCATATATTCGACTCTTACATGTTTTTGTTTTTCTAAAAAAATATCTTATAAGCATCTGACCTCGGTAGTGCTCAACTTGCCTGTTCTCATAGAATAGCTGCATGACCTACTTCATTTGGACTCTTCCATGGTTTTCGATGATAATTTTTTAGCAAAAAGTTATTCTCTTCTAAAACTTGAGCTATCTATCTTTACGTTGATATGCATTTTAACTTTTTCCCACTTTTTCTCACAGTATGCTTGTATTTTCCATAATTGAATTGCTGGCACAGTCTGAAGATGTCTTTGTTTTGATTGGAAATAAAAAGAAAAGGCCTGGTAATATTCCGAAGGAGGGAAAGAGGACTTTCCTTCTAGTAGCAACAGATCTTGTGCCAACTTTTGGAAGCAAAATGGGGTGTGAAGCTTGTTGTCAAGAAGAAATTGTTGGGTTCAGAACTTGAAAACTGCAGGTTTTATTTCTTTCCCTAAACAATCAGAAGGAACAGTGAAAGTGGGAGCTTCCTTATCAAGTGATTTTTCTTCCTAAAAAAACTTGTAGGTTTCATATTCGGTTAGAAGAAATCTAGAAATGTTGGTAAATTTTAACATATTGTTTTACCAAGCCTATCTCTTAGTAATTTACCTTAGTCACTTGATGTGAAAGTGAATATGTGAACTAAGGGTGATATATAATTAAATTTGGCTTCAACCACAAACTTAAGCTTTTGAGTGAATTGACGGTTTAATATGGTATTAGAACAGGAGGTCCTGTGTTGTTCAAGCTCCTGTATTGTTGTTTCCTTTCCAGTTAAAATCGATTTCCACTTTTTGGGCCTTTCAAATATTTCAAAGCCACAAGTGAGGGAGAGTGTTGGTGATATATAATTAAATTTGTCTTCAACTACAAACTTAAGCTTTGGGTGAATTGACGAATTAATATTAAGTATTATTAAACCAATTGTTTTCTTAAGCTACATCCACCCAAATGGTAATAGGGTGTGCCAAGTTGTTATTGGAGGAGATTACCGGCAAGGTTATAATTAGATGATGGTGATCGTAAAAGTGAGTTTAACAAAGTTGACAAGAAAAACCACAAGAGTTTGATAACAACTTGATCACAAAAAACTGAATTCAAACCCTATGGTGAATTTTGGTCCTCTCAGATAAACATCTGCATCATTTTAACTACCTATATCGACAGTTCAACCATCACAATAGTCATAATATACCTTGAAAATATCTCATTTTGTACTCAAGTAAATGTGGAACAACAACTTGTATTATTGTCTTCAATCTCTCTTCCTCACCAACAAAGGTGAACGGAAAGAAGAGATCAAGAAAAACTGTCTACAGAAGGAATTTCTATGGAAGCAGTAGCAGTTTGGCACGAGAAAGGAAGAACTCATCATCATCTAGATAAGTAAAAGTGTTCTCAGAACACACACAAATTTGCCAACATTGAAAAAGACCTTAAAATCCTAAAGCTCTGCCAAGTCCAGCAGCACTAGAATCGACTCCGACCTCTACACTTATATCCAACAACACCATTGCTATTGAGAGGAGGTAACAACTTTGAGCAGGGACTGAGAGTGAATTGGGGACAGATTAGCTTGGCAAAAGCTTTGCCAAGCCTCCTGTTTATCTTCCTCGTTCTCTGTGTATGCTTTGAACATTCCCATCACGATGCTCCGAGCCGCTTCCCTTGCTTCAGGTAGCCTATCGTTTAACAAATCTGAAGCCATTTGAAGCAATGGAACAAACCCATATTGGTTCATTTCTTCCAGACCCTGAAGAAGAAAAGTTGGCAGCACCCCATGTTAGAATCCATCAGTCCAATCCAGTTTCTGAACAGAATTGACAAGAATCAGAGATATAACAGGTACGATTTGTTGTCAATTTTTACCATCTTAGAGACACAGTTAGAGATTGGAATGGCGGCTTTGGCTCTGACTCTAAGGTTGGAATGAGAAACATATGGGCGAAGTTTCTGCAGCAGAGGCAGAGGAGTCATGGATTGCACTAGAGCTTTCAGTGCCTTGTCTGCTTCTTCGCATACAAACTTCTTGTCTTGAGAAGCTTTGAGTAGTAATTGGAGCAGCTGAAGTACCAACCAAAATCACAAAATTAGTTCCTCAACTACCATTTCCCTTCAATTTCCCATCATTGTTTAGGAACAGATAATATAGAACTCTTCCTATTCAGAATAGTGATCCCAAAACAAAAGGAATTAGGGAATTCAACTGCAAGCTCTCACCAATTGATCAAACGCATTGCTAGTGGATGTATCGAGTAACCGATCACCAAACGCATTAAAAATGTCGGCGGAAGCCATGATCGAGGTTTTAATTAGGGCACTTCTAGGATTCTTCATCGACTTCATCAAAACCACCATAACTTTCTCTCTACAAAGAAATCAAAAGAAAATTAACTGCCAGAATTGCACAAAACCCCAAACCACAACCCCAAAATAGGAAAAAAAAAAAAAAAAACATACTTACAATGAGGGAAGCAAAAGGTCAGAATGAAAAATTGCGAGACGCCTGGCATTATTGAGCGTTTCACAGACCTTCACCCAATCCTTCGAATCTAACCCTTCAATGAAATTCTAACACAACAAAACCCAACAAGAAAACAAGGATCAGATCTGTAAATAAGAAAGAAACGCAGAAAGAAATGGAAAATGAGGAGTACATTGGAATCAGGGTCCGTCAAGGGCTTAAGATTTTCAGAAGAAACATAATCAATGGTGGCATCTGCAGAAGGAGGAAGTGGAGCTTGATTCTCATCGTTCCCCTTCTGGACTGGAACCACAACTTTGGCTTGCTTCTTCGGCCTTTCTGGTGTAACTGGAAGAGCATTATCGATGGGTCTGAGAGCCATGGCCATGGTGAAAGTGAGAAGAAGAATTTGCAGAGAGGGGAGATAAGGGGGTGAAATTTGAAATTGAAGGGGGAGTGGGTAAGGGTAATGATCTTTTAAAGAAAGTAGAGATTTGAGTCGCTCTTTGTTCGTTGCTTTTTTTTAGGGTTTAGAAATTTGAAATTTGAATGTCGCCGTTGGAAAGAGACGTTGGATCTTAGGGTGTAATTTCTATAACGGTCCGTTCGTTGAATTTGAGTAATTAATTCGACGTTAAGAAACCAGCGCATTTGCCCTTCAACGTGAAACGACACCGTTTTGCTTCAGCATTTGTAGCCACGTTATGTGAGCTTTCAATCATAAAAACAAAACAGAATGGAAAGTGAAACATATGTATACACACACACAGGTGAGCTGCATCTTTAGAGTTAACAACCAAACTTACCTAAACAACTCCCAAAACACAGCTTAAATAAACACATTTTGATCCCAAAACAACCTACATGATTCGATGAAAAATAAAACGTTTTGATTCCAAATTTTGAATTGGAGAAAATGCATATGACTGTCATGTGAAAATAGCGATGAATTTATAACTAAGGGAAGGCATGATATATGAACAAGATGAAGAATTAGGGCATAGGTATGATACTTGCTTAAGTCAATAAGGAGATTCTTTTTGTAGCAATTTATGGGGCAAGAATTTGTTTCTATGTTAACATAATGTATTTTATGAGAAAAACTTAACTTCAAACACTCAGATTAGGGTTCAAAATAAGATCAAACTAATTTTCGAGATTTTGACTACACTGAGGAGGAGCATATCAATTTGAGCTCTTGAGTAGTTCGGTTAGACAGAATCTCCTAATTACTAATTACTTGCTTAGAGTCGATTTTGCAAACTTGCCCCAATAATGACTGAATTTCAACTAAATAAAACCTAAAATAAGGGGTTCTCAAGTATTCAATTAGAAAAAAGAAGGGAAAAAGTGAACTCTAGGAAACAAAATTAAATTTAATCATGGTTTGAATTTATTAATACAATTTTATTTGATATAATAACAATATCAAATTAAAAACTTTATCACTATAATTTGGAGAAAGATAGAATTTAGTCTTTGTAAATTTTAAGTTATAATTTGATCAAATAAATAGTCTAGCTATTCATAAATAGTTAGTCCTATGGAAACTAAAATTTTTAACTCTCTTAAACTATTAAAACCAAATTTGCAATCTAATACTAGTGTGAATCAACTTTTCTAATATACATCCACTAAACAGGAAAAAGAAACGAAAAACATTATATAAAGTCCAGAATGTAAGCAAAACTTGAATAACTCAATGAATGCAATTGAATGTGTGATAACGTATTAACATTAGAAAAAAGAAATCTATGGAACTAAAGGAGCAAAATGGTAACTTTAACATGACCTTGAAAAGAACAAGATTTAGAAGATTATTAGATGGAAGATTCTCATCCTATATGGGAAGATAATTCCAATTATTATCAAACGTAACTGTAGAAGAAAGAAAATTAAGGATGAATTTTTCAAGAAAATGGTAGTTTTGATGCAGGTTAAGTTCAAGTTGAGAATCAAAATCACGAGCCCGAAGATAGTTTACCATTGGCAAGTCAGAACGAACCAACCACTAACGAGACCGAAGTGAAACCCTCACGAGGCCTGAGAGATATGTCATCCTGGAAAGCTATGAAAGCCATGAGTGAAGACTTGCAACTTGGCTTCAGAGCACCTAAAGTGTTATTCTTGACTTGTCAAGAGAATTACATAAGAACAAGCACAACCAAATTGGCCTGCCTTGTCACCGTTATTCAGTATCGAGCTTTGGACCTGCTAGATGTGTTAAGAAAGGGTGACAGACTTATAGATTCTACACAATTTCAAAACCGACCAGAAAAAGGTTAGTGCTGAATTGTTAAAGATTTCTGGCTTCCATGTCTAGCTGTTCTCGTTCAACCTGGTAAGGTTATGTAACATTACCTGTATCGGCGTACTTCATTTAGTATAACTTCAGCAACTTAACTCATCGTCCTCGAGGTTATTTTTGCTCATGCTTCAAGAATAGTTACCTGCAAGGCAATCACTGCTTTTGATTAAAACAGCTCCCACTAGTTGCTCTCATAGATATGAAATGATGCTATGTCCAAGATCTTGCAGCATGCTGAGCCTTTGCAGTTTCTCTTAGTACAGCACCCACGATCGCAGCCTGCTCGATGCATTCAGCCTTATGCAGTGAATCTAATAGAACAACACAAGTTTTGGTGTAAATACTACAACCTTTCAAACGAGCTTCTTCAAAAAGTCTATAAGCATCCGATGCCCTATTTGCATTACTTAGCCCTTCTATTATAGCATTGTAAATAGCAGAATCAGCTACACCACCCTTTTCCTTAAACTTCTCGAAAAGAGTGTCTGCTTCCACGATGTTTCCAGCCTTAGCAAGTCCTGAAATCATGGTGGTGTAGGTGAATACGTTAGGCTTAAAGCCTTGCTTCTGCATCTCTTGCCAGAACACAAATGCCTTATTGAACTTTCTTATCTTACAAAGACCATGAATTAGAATGCTATAAGTTATATAATTAGGAGTACATTTCAAGTCTTTCATAGACTGAAAGCAAACAAGGGCTTCGCTAATTTCCTCTGCTTTCACCAATGCATCAAGCAAACAATTCCATGTGTATACATTAGGTGTCAAACCTTTTTGCATCAACTCTTCCATGATCAAGTACGCTTCATCTATTCTGCCCACCTTCCCAAATCCGTCAATTAGACTGCTGTATATAACAACATTTAGTTCTATACCTTTCGACTTTGCTTCTTCAAAGAGCATATATGCTTCATCAAGCCGGTCAATCTTTGCAAGTCCATCAATAACAGAACCATAAGTAACGACAGTGGGTTCATGACCCTTTGTCTTCATCTCCTCAAGCAATTGGTAAGCTTTATTTACCTTACCAGACTTGCAGAATCCATCGATAACAGTGTTATATGCTCGAGTATCCAGAACACAACCTTGTTCCTTCATTGTGTAGAATAACTCATAAGCTTCATGCGCAAAACCTGCTTTCACCAAGCCATGAATTAGGATTGTATAACTCCTCGCATCTGGAATAAATCCCAGGTTCTTAATCTCCTGAAACAAAGCCCTGCCCTTCTCAATTTCTCCAGCTTTAAAAACGCAATCCATGTAGGTATTAAGAAGTAGCAGGTCAGGAGAACAACCGAGGCGTAGCATTTCATTATATATCTTATGGCCATCCTCCTTCCTTCCACATTTGAAAAAGTTCCTTATGAGAGATGTATACACAACAGCATTTGGGATCTGGTTAGCATCCAACATCTGTTCATATAGCTTGTAGGCCTCATCCACTCTCCCATGCCTACCCAATCCTTCTATAAGAGAACAGTATGTTACTGCATCAGGTCTGCAAGTTTTATGATCCAATCCTTCAAAAATAGAACAAGCGTCATCAAGTCTTTGGGCTTTACACAATCTGTCAACCATTATGTTTACTGTAATAACATTAGGGAACAACCCAGCATCTTTCATGGCATCCCGAACAACCAACGCTGTCTCGAGTTTTCCAGCCTTACAAAGCATGTCAATCATAATATTATATGTTGAAAGGTTGGGAATTGCATCTTTCTTCATCTCTTCGAATTTTTTTAATGCCTCATCTACTTGGCCCTTCCTCCCAAGACATGAAAGAATGCAATTATATGAGACAACACTTGGAATGCATCCCTTTCTTCTCTGTCTCTCAAGCAGACTGTACGCGTCCTCAAACTTTCCAGCCATACCATAACCCATGATCATAGTATTGTATGCATATGCACAAGGCACTTGCTTGTTTTGATCCATATGTTCAAATAGCTCAACTGCTTCGTTCAGTCTGTCGGCTTTACAGAGAACTCCTATCATGCTAGTATAAGTTACATCATCAAGAACTAAACCATTAGCTTTCATTTCATGAAAAAATTTCCAAGCCATATCCACCTTCCCAGCCTTTCCAAAACAGTCTATACAGACATTGTAAAGAACAACATCTGGTTCTAGAGAATTGCTCTTCATCTCATCCAAAAGAGAAAGTGCAGCATCAACTCGGCCCTCTCTAGCAAATACACGAATGAGAGTTGTGAATAAATGAACATTAACTGCATAGCCAAGCTCCTGCATTTGCTGAAATAAGGTGAGCATGCAATCAGAATCACGAGATGTAGATAGTGCACCAATCAAATTTGTGTATGCCGAAAAGGCTGGGCGAAATTTTAACTTTCTCATAGTTTGGATAAATGTAAAAGCTTCCCTAAGCTTGCGAGATTTGATAAAGCTTAGCACAATTTCAATACATGTGTTATTTGATGGGCCAAAACCTGCAATACTCATTTCTTCCAATATTTGTTCCAAGCAATTAAACTTTCTAGTTCTTGCCATAACCATGAGAAGTGAATTGTATGCTTCACGGCAATGTGCTCGGTCTGTTAATCTCTCAGCCCATCTAAAGTAATTTACTGCATTGTTTACGTCCTTCAGCCTTCTTAAGACTCCAATTACCAATTCTGGATTTGGATTTAAGTCAAGCTCTGCTAACCTATTCTCAACCGAAGATCCCCAAGGACCAGTCTCCAAAATTTGGCACACACTATCAATAACTTGTCTCTTGTTCTCATTCTTTGCTGAAGGCAACAGATCACCCCCACCCGGAACAGGGCCCCCATTTCCATTTGTTGTTTGAGAAGAATCCCCAATCCACGAGGAAAAAAATCTAACAGAAAATTTAATAGGGTTTCCGCACTTCAAATCAAGACAATTGATTTGTCCTGCACCTGAAATAAACAAAACCTGAAATCAATATTATGGATGATATAAAGAATAATTGACGTGGAAATTCAACCCAAGTCAATACAAAAACAAGGACCTGACAAGGAACCTACAACTTTGCAGGTATACACACGATAATTAAAAACTGAAAAAGAGAAGCAGAACCACAAATCTTTCACTAGTACGCCAACTGCTGGGGCATGAAACAAGCAAGTGCTTCTTAAAAGAAATTAACATATCAGGTGGGTAATTGCTAATACATGAACTTGTGACCTCAAGACTTACAACCTTCCCTTTGACAGGCTACTCCAATACATGTACCTTAAACAAATTATGGTCTGATGATGCTTACTCTTTCAATGCCAACTTTTAATGTTCATTTCTGAGTTCTTGACCACTATGATCAAATGTTGCTAATTCTTTGAGGAAACTAAGACCAAAATTTTGTTACAATTTCACAGAATCTCACATCTGTCTTTCAAAACTATAACTATTTCATTCTAACAAAAATACTCAGAATTAAAGCCATGAACCGAGTAATCCAACAGCAACCACCTAAGGGGATAATAATTAAAGGTTACAACCCAAAAGTAAACATCAATTCCTATGAATCTTTCAGGCAAGGAGCAGAGCTCATCAATTAACAGCCAAACTTGGCCCATATGGCCCCATGAACTCAATCCAGAACCTAAAGCTCCCATTTGAGCTAGCAACGACCAAGATGGAAATATTAATTAAAGCCTAACGACTCATCAAGTGAGTCCAATGGTTTGTAATAACAATTCTTGTAGGCAAGGAACACAATTTTTTTATCAGTCAATCAATAGCTAAAATGGTATCTCATATATACACCTCATAAGGCACTGGCTATCCCTACTCTAATCATGAAGTACTTCTAAAACAGATGTCAATATGAATCCCAAACTTTCAGGAGCAAAAGAACTTATTCCTTTGCCCACAATCTGATAAGTTCATATGATGGATGCAAGTTCATAATTGGGTGGGGTAACCAGAGTGTTGGTTCTCAAATAGATTATTACCACAAACGATTTCAACTAGTTTAGTTCTTTCAATTTGTATTCAAACAAAAACTAAAAATTCTGACTTACCTTTGTTCCTTAGAAGTATCTTCATGTACGCGTGTCACAAAGTTGACGCAGTCTCAAACTCTCATTTATACACCTGAAATTACAAAGCAGCGTTAGAAGTCCCTAAATAGAAAATGGATGTCGTGAACAATGATGAAATAGATTAATGTAATAACAGCGAATTGTGATCACATTGAACAAAGGAATGTAGAAGGACAAAGATACAATCTCCCTAACTCATACTCAAGTACTGATGACAAAAATGAACAAAATAAATGTTTCATATCAAGAAAAATGAATTCATAATTAAGA